>NC_043006.1:66770578-66791943 GCF_006345805.1 Octopus sinensis
ACCTACGACGAATTACTGATAAATCTACTGTTACTCTATCTAGATTGCAAGTTCAGATATACACCTGTAATTATTGGAGGCCCTTGGATACGTAACACACTGCTTAACTACCAAGCTTGATTAATTAGGCTTCTCAAAACTACAAAAGAGAAAGGTGATACGAAGTCTACAGATTCAATCTGGAACTGTACAAATCTGTAAAACTTTCCAGAAGTTTATCATTTAAATACATATGAACATATCTAGATATGCAACCACATGCATGAGAATACATACATACAGCAAAGCATGCAAATCTGTACATATACATACATACATACAGACAAAAATGCCTTGTTGTTGATGTTGAAATTCCATTGAAGGAGCCTTCAATCTAGGTTAGAAATAGTCTCTTTCTCTATTGGCAAGAAATCTTGAAATAATACTGAACAATGTCATACATACATATGTAAATGTATGATGCAAAATCTCGGTGTAACCTTCAAGCCGTCTATGAAATGTATAAAGAACAACTTTCAAGAACAATAGCAGATTATCGACGTAGTGGGTTGTAAATATTTCCTAGATCGAAGTTCGATTAGCTGAAAAAAGTTATTTCATAGTTCACGGTTAGCAACTAGAATAAAAATCTAAACTGAAGGAATGGAGCAGATAAAATCCAGGCAACATATGATTCCTAACTAGCAGAATCTCGGAAGTAATAATTAATCAGCAAGGGGTTCTCCATTAACTACTCATCAGGCCGAATATTCCTTAGTTAAATGACGGTTACAATGTCGTCAAGGCATCGTATGTTAAGTCGCCGTAGATTTGATCGAAAATGTGTGGAAAGGATGGAGTGAGAGAAGAAAAAAGAGAAGCATATGTATGAAGAATTAAGATATGAGAGGGGATAAAATCTAAAGCTGTTAAGAGAAAGAATAAAAGTAAAGAAAATGAGAGGAGAAAGAGTGTGTTGTAAGGAATTTTGGTTAGATTGAAGCCAACTACAGGAAAGTTTTTGTGAATATAGTCTGGGGTCATTTACTATTTCAACTGTAAATAATTAGACAGATATATTGCAGCACCTGTGTTTTAACAGAATCAAAGGAAATAAAAAGAAAAGAAGTTTAGAGATAAAAATACCAGAAGAGGAAGAGAAAATTTAGAATCAATAGTTAGGTGGAATTTGTTAGGACAAGAGAGGGAGTTGGGAGTTAGAGTTTCTGTTCAGTTTTGGAACATAATAGTTCTGGGTAAATTGGTGGTTTATCACTTATAAATAAGACTAAACAAACGCATGTTAGTGTGCACGAGCGTAGTTTCTCTGTGCGCCTATAGTATCTTATAGGTGTGCATGTTCGCGTAAGCGGACTCATATATTAATGTGCAAATGGAATATGTAGGGAGATCGCGAGGTAGAGAAAAATTATAATGGTAGTTAAAACGTTGTCTGTTATAAATACATAGAAGAGTTACAAGTGGGGGCGGAGGAATAGTTAGAGAATATAAGGGGGGCGCTATTATTTGTACTTTGAGAATGTGTTACGTAATTGATGTTTACAATTAAAAAATAGATGGTTTCGTTTACTGAAACAATTGGTGAATTGCATAATAAAAAAGTCTTCGGCAATGCATACACACACACACTAACACACACACATATATATATATATATGTGTGTGTGTATACATATGTACATACATTCATATACATACATATACATTTATATATATGCATATTAATATACAAACATATATATATACGTGTATGCATATGTATGTACGTGCGTGTGTGTATGTGCGTGTGCACGTCAGTTTGAAAATTCTATGGGAAATATTTCTGACTAGGTTTAATTGTGAGGGGCTGATTAAGTATTAATCAATATAATGCTTTTACATATGTCCGATTTGATAGGGCTGTCTCATTTAATTCTGGGATTTCTTACAAGTCTGATTTGGTCTTTCAGTGCTAAGAGCGAGTGCTTGGATTGAGATGTCCATTGAGATCCTAGATTCTTCAATTCATAGTAATTGAATTTAACGGCTATGTTTATATTGTCCACACCTGACAGGGTGACTTTTTTTCAAGAGAAGAGATCATTTCCTTATTGTCTGTACCCAACATGGTACATATTACCCGTTTTTTGTTTTCTGACAATTAACAAATCCAAGAAATCCTTGAAATTTAATTTTATTTAGAGGATATTTTTGAAATTGATTTAAGGCTTTGTAGGAATTTCAGCAAACTAGAATATTTTCTATAATAATGCTCCCTGCAATAATGAAACAATAAAAAGTAGTGGATATGTAACAAAAATTTTTTATATCGAAAGAGGCCGATAATACAATAGGGAATAGACATAGGACCTTTAAAATATGCAAGAAAAGCATATTTTCTTGAAACAATCCATCACACAACACGCTGTTTGGTAGCTAATATATTCTTCTATCTCCTAAGTACTACACTCTATTGAATATAGTACAATAAAACTTTTTAGTAGAAACCTGTTTAAACTATCTTATTCTACTACACACCAGATAACATAGGTTTATCAAATTCAGCTTGGATTAATAGATTTGAGAATGATAATGGTGAGTCTGAATCAAGCTGCTTTTTGTTTTTAATAAAAAAGATAATGTCCTATTAACTCTAAATGCCGGGGGCAAAAAGGTGGTCAACCAGTGTACTATGGTAAATAACTCTTTGAATAAGATATATATTGGATTTAGGTAAACAGCAGCCAGTGTCTCTACACCCGAAAGGTTTGTACCATGTAACACACGAAATACAAATGAACGCGACTACGTTATCAAACTACTTGAGGTGCTTAAAAGATGTTAACATACAATTAGATACCGCGGTATAGATTATTGGCTAAATTAACAGTATACAGGCATAACTTTTGCATCGAAGGAACACAGCTTCTTTTTTGTGAATACAGAAATTTCAAAAACAAAACTTAGAAATTAATAGTTCGTTCACCTTGCTCAATAACACCCTATCACATTATCTCGGAGTGTGGAATTGCTCAGAAAACAAAGATCGTACTGGAGTTATTATAAATATCAAACACACTACATAAACTAGCATTATACATACAATAGCATAAATAATATTAGAAGACAAATCTTTACTTAGTATGAAATAGCAGCACTACCAGTATTAAATAGCACATCCTTCAAGTGATTTCTATAGATAATATAGCATTCTGTTGCATGTTTTAGTCATTGGACTGAAGGTTGTTGTCGAACAGGTAGACTCCAGGACTGATGTTTCTTTTCTTATGTATGGAATTTACTTTATCGTCCACTCCTGCCGAACCTCAACATTACAGGACATAGAAATACTGTCACCAGTTGTCAATCGGTGACCGAAGTGACAAACAGACACACACACACACACACACACAAACACACAATCACACACACAATCGGTCAGGTGTTCATAAGTCCGAAACAAAGGGTTTTTTTTTCTAGCAGTAGTATTTTCCTGTAGTGATTGGATATGGTTGGTCAGGAAGTCCTTGTTGGTTTCACACCTATCATTGCTCTTCTTAGTAATATAGGCGACTAAGCAGATCCGCTGAAGTGTGGCACATGACCTCTTAACTCCATCTGTAAATGCCCACACGCGTGTGTGCGTGTGCATATGCATGTGTGTATGGGTGCGTGTAATCTGAATTCAGAAACATTGACTAGAATCAAGGCGAGAATATATGTCCGCAGTCTAATAACTGAAGCAGGTAAAATATGAATTCTTTTGTTATTTTGTTCTTATACTTGTTTCAGTCATTTGACTGCGGTCATGCTGGAGCACCGCCCTTTAGTCGAAGAAATCAACCCCGGGACTTATTCTTTGTTAGCCTAGTACTTATTCTATCGGTATCTTTTGCCGAACCGCTAAGTTACGGGGACGTAAACACATCAACATCAGTTGTCAAGCAATGGTAGGGGGAGAAGCGCCGACACAAATACATATAAGCATACATATATATATATATATATGTGTGTGTGTGTGTGTGTGTGTGTTTATATATACTTACACACACACACAATTCGAACTTCTTTCAGTTTCCCTCTACCAAATTAATTCACAAGGCTTTGGTCGGCCCGAGTCTATAGCAGAAGACACTTGCGCAAGGTCCAACGCAGTGGAACTGAACCCGGAAACATAAGGATGAGAAGTAAGCTTCTTGCCTCACAGCCGCTCCTGTGACTATATGTATATTTACCTAGAGTTAGCATTTAAACCCGCTCAAAGGTGGATGTACTGTTAGAACAAACTATACTGCCGCATTTACCATGAGACACCCTCTGATACAGACTTTTGATACAAAATGCACGCTTATTTGTTTATATCCCCAGCAGGAAGATAACTCTTGGTATTACTACTGCCTCTGTCGTTAACATAATTTATATATATACATATATATATATTCCTATGATGCAAATCTCATGACTTTAGGTCTATGGCGAGAAACAAATAACAATTACCAAAGCAAAACCTGCTTCATCTCATTTACCCATCCATCATAACATTAATGACATCCCCCATCATCATCATTGGCGTTATTGTAATCGCCTCCATCTTTACTTACACCTACATCAAACAGATAATTAGAACCATTAGTAACCATTACTAATAGATCAACAGTATTAATTATCCTATTATAAGACTAATACATTAACCACAATATTAATATCATTGTTTAAATAGTATCATTATACTAGGATTATCATAATTGTTTTATTATTATTATTATTATTTTATTATTATTATTATTATTATTATTATTATTAATATTATTGTTGTTGTTGTTGTTGTTGCTGTTGTTGTCTTTGCACATCTTCTAACGCTGGAGATGTACTACAGTGTCAGCTTTTCACTACCAGTGAACTACGGTAACACCTTTTATTTTTCGAGCACCTTCCGGAGTATTCGAGCGGTTCCAGGCGGTAATTTTACACTGGTGGGTGACCATAGCTGTGAGCAGTAATCCAGGCGGCTGAGGACGAATGTCCGCCAGAGGACCATCATGGTTTCCTTATCTATCTATCTATCTATCTATCTATCTATATATCTATAATATATATATATTATTATATATATATATATTATATATTATATATATATTCTCTCCCTGTTTATTTCATCGTGGTTATTTCTGGTGAAGAGCGTAGCCTCGAAACGTAAAACACTTTCTCACCTTGACGAGCGTGAAAGTAATACACCTGCTTGTTGTTTATACACCTGTATTCGTCTTTTGTTTTTCTGTAAATTTCAACTATATATTGTACGCTCAAATATTCCCACCAGTTTTATCTTGCTTTAACCTTTTACGCATCGGACTTACTACCACCTGAACTTCCTACACCTCTCCTCACTTACATACCAGCATTCCACCGGGATTACTAATGGATATATATATTTATATATACGTATAGGTACATATATGTATGTCTCTATATTCATGAATATATATGTTTATGTATGCATACTTACAAACACATGTACAGACGTATATGTATGAGCAATAAAATTTAGCTCCCTAATGAGCAGAGCAAATACAATTAATTTAATATAACAATCTGTATGACCCTAAAATATTTTTCAATTTCATTTCTACTATCTCATTTCCTGTCGAATTTAACCATTACAGAACTTAATAGTTGTAACTTATAACGGCTTTCGTACATTGTACTGACATCCTATATAGATTCCCGTTTACTAGGTTATGAATATGATGAATATGTTTATAACTGGACACAAAGTAGATGAGACATCGAAACGAACATCGTGCGAACAATTTTATACGCATCTATCTTTCTCTCTTTCTCTCTCTCTATCGATCAATCTATCTACCTAGCTATACACACACACACACACACACACACACACACACTTATATATATAATATAATATATATATATATATAGATAGATAGATAGATAGATAGATAGATATATATAATATATATATATATATATATATATAATAATAAATATTAGGGAATAAATCCAAATTTACAGGGAAAAAATCAGATTTAGGATTAAATCGATTTTATAGTAAAATATTATAAAATATTATTCGAGACAAAACCACTATTTTGCAAAACAAACAAGGAAATACTTAATCAATACATAAATTTTAATAAATAGTCTGACTATTATTAAATTTATGTATTGATTAAGTATTTCCTTGTTTGTTTTGCAAAATAGTGGTTTTGTCTCGAATAATATTTATATATATATATATATATATATACATATATATGTATATTCATTATCTATATATTATATATATATATATGAACACACGCTATGCGTCTACATTCATATATATATATATTTCATATTTTATATATGTGTGTGAGTGTGCGTTTATATACATATATATATATATATATATATATATATGTACATGTGTATATTATATAAATATATGTATTTATGTAGTACAGATAGATCAATAGATAGATACGTATATGTTATATATATATATATCACGTGATCACGTGACCGACCAGACCATCAGATGTTGTTACACATCGCTGGTCACAATGCGTTCGCATTGTTTTAGCCTTCGAATGACACCACCCCGCTGGCTAAGCGAGCAGGCCAAGAGAAGAAAGAGTGGGAGAAAGAGTGGTGAAAGAGTACAGCAGGAATCACCACCCCCTGCTGGAGCCTCGGGTAGCTTTTAGGCGTTTTCGCTCAATAAACACTCACAACGCCCGGTCTGGGAATCGAAACCGCGATCCTGCGACCGCAAGTCCGCTGCCCTAACCACTAGGCCATTGCGCCTCCACACACACACACACACACACACACACACACACACAATATATATATACATATATATATTTATATATGTACATATGTATGTATATATGTATACACATTTACATACATACATACATACATACATACATACATACATTACATACATACATACATACATACATACATACATACATACATACATACATACATACATACATACATACATACATACATACATAAACACACACACACACACATTCATAACTTTGAATGCAAACACTATATTTCAATACGTTAAAAGTGCTGAAAAAGTTGTGTGTGAAAGAGAAACGTATTTAAAAGAGCTTAACGATTTGTTTAACGCTTCTTGTAGGAGACACTCACTTTCATTCTATAGTTCATAGCTTAGGATATTCACCTGTGACATAAACATTGTGACTTTATGATTAAACTATCATAATAGTGTATAGTTTAAGTTACATCATTGTGCTTTGAACATCTGATCAGTTCTTAAGAAATCTACATATTATTCGCAACACACCGTGAATCAAAAGTGGTGAATAATCGTGGCACTCCGTCGGTTACGACGACGAGGGTTCCAGTTGATCCGATCAACAGCCTACTGGTGACGTTAACGTGCAAGTGGCTGAGCACTCCACAGACACATGTTACCGTTAACGTAGTTCTCGAGGAGATTCAGCGTGACACAGAGTGTGACAAGGCTGGCATCTTTGAAATACAGGTACAACGGAAACAAGAAGAAAAAGAAACAGTTGTGGTGAAAGAGTACTGTAGGGTTTACCTCGTGGAGCTTTAGGTGTTTTCGCTCAATAGGTGAATAATACTTGATAGCAGAAACATTAGTTTCTCTCTCCAGCTCTCTCTCTCCCTCTCTCCCTCTCCCTCTCTTCTTCTCACCATCCTCCTCCTCCTCCTCCTCCTCTTCCTCTTCTTCTTCTTCTTCTTCTTCTTCTTCTTCTTCTTCTTCTTCTTCTTCTTCTTCTTCTTCACATTCAGTTCTTCTTTCAATCAATCTGTCCACAGCTTTAGATTATTAATGCGTTGCTTACGATCATGAGTGTTTGATAATAACCGGAAGCGACCGAAATGAGATTCTTTCGTAGGGGCTCTGCAGTACTGCAACTGTACTGGTTGCATAGCTCGCAGATGAAGGAGTCTCTTCAGGTCGAACCGCTACTTCTCCCAACTGAGAAATCACAATATGGACATGGGATTAGAACGTTACAGGCAAGAATTGCAAGGCGGATTCTTAAAGCCAAGCTGACCAGCAGGAGGTCTTGGGGTAGATGAGATGGTGGATAATATGCATTGTCTTAGTAGGTCACACATATGGTCCACTCGAGAAGTTTCATGACTGCCGCTTCTTATTTGAAACTATAAAGGAGATGCCACGGGAGATTCTAGTCTAACGACCGAGAATAGAACTATGGCTAGACCAACTACGAAATGGCATGGGTGGATAATTACTTTCGTTATTGTCCACAGGTAGAGCTAAACATAGAGGGGACAAAGAAGGACAGACAAAGGGATTAAGTCGATTAGATCGACCCCAGTTTGTAACTGGTATTTATTTAATCGACCCCGAAAGGATGAAAGGCAAAGTCCGGCGTACTAACGATTCTTTTCTACTCTAGGTACAAGGTCCGAAATGTTTGGGAAGAGGCCAGTCGATTAGATCGACCCCATTAAGCAACTGGTACTTAATTTATCGAACCCGAAAGAATGAAAAGCAAAGTCGACCTCGCCTCGGCGGAATTTGAACCCAGAACGTAAAGACAGACAAAATACCACTAAACATTTCGCCCGGCGTGCTAACGATTCTGCCAGCTCCATAGTTCTCTGTTGGTCAACCATGAGGTCCAAGCAGAAAGTTTAATGACTATTACTTTTTATATGACGCAATGAAGGATATGACTTAGGAGATTCTAGCCCTACGACTGACAGGAGAGCTATGGGTCAGCCAACGGGAAGGTGCAAAATTAATATTCATGGTCCCTGATGGTCCTTACGCTTGACAACCTAGTAGACAACCTAGTAGATTAACGATTTTGCAAAAGACACCGATAGATCGAGTACCGGGCTTTAAAAAATTTAAGCATGGCGTCGAGCTGGCAGAAACGTTAGCACGCTAGGCGAAATGCTTAACGGTATTTCGTCTGTCTTTATGTTCTGAGTTCAAATTCCGCCGAGTTCGACTTTGCCTTTCATCCCTACGGGGTCGAGAAATTAAGTACCTGCTGCGTACTGGGGCCGATCTAATCGACTGGATCCGTCCACCAAAATTTCGGGCCTAGAGCAGAAAAGTATAAAAAATTAAGTACTCGGGTGCAATTTTCCGGCTAAAAATTCTCCAAGGCCTCTCCTCTCCGTGGCCGCAATCCAATGATTTTAATATGTAAAAGATAAAAGGTACAGGCCAATAACCCTAATTCATGCAACTCCCATTGGAAAATTTAATACCCCATTGTCCAAAATAGTGAGTCATTACATCTGGTTGAGCTATTACATCTGGTTCAACTCTCCGTTAAAGAGATTAATTGAGCAGTGTCGAAAACAGAAAATTACCATGTTTCGATTTTGTATTATGATAACAATTAACTCTATGAATGCAAACAATTATAAGTGAATGGTTAAGATTATTATAACAGAAATGGTAAAATATATTGGAAAGCAAAGATTTGAAAAATATGATATAGATTGAGGTCGAGATATAAGCTTATAGCAATGAGATATCTTTAAATCTAAAAAATACACACGTTCATGTACATATACACAGAGATACGCGCACAGATGCACATACACACATACACACATACACACATACGCACAAACACAAACGCAAACACACACACGCAGAGATATAATTTGATTACGGTTATGCACACCTCAAACACACCATAACACCATATAAGTTCGTGTGTTTATTGGTGTATATATATATATATATATATTATATACACACACACACACATATAATATATATATATATACATATCTATACATATACTTGTATGTATATATATATATATATATATACATATATGAGTGTGTGTGTGTGTGTGTGTGTGTTTGTGTGTGTGTGAGAGTGCGTGTGCGTGTGTGTGAGTGTGTGTACAGGTATATGAATATATATACACACAAATATAGATACATCTTCATATACATATATAAATATATATGTATGTATATATGTATATATATATGTATATATAATAATAATGAACTTATTATTTATACATATATATGTATATATATCTATATATATATATATATTACGACGACAGTAATGATGATGATGATGATGATGAGGAGGAGGAGGAGGAGGAGAAGGAAGTGAAGGGGAGGATAGAAACACTTGTCCGGACACATATATACATATACACAGGTTAATAAACAAGTTCCTATAAAATGTGTATGTTAGACAGTGCGTGTTGAAAGCCATAGAAACATCGAGAAGATTCCAAACTGCAAGTGACAATATAATTTAAGAGTAGACCCAGGGGGTGTATAATTGCAGGGACTAGAGTTTTTGTGACAGGAGATAGGTAGATAGAAAAAATAGATAGATAGATAGATAGATAGATAGATAGATAGATAGATAGATAGATAGATAGATAGATAGATAGATAGATAGATTGATAGATAGATGGAGAGGCAGACAGACAGACGGGTAAAGGAAGAGAAGAGAAAGAAAGCAGGGTGAAAGAGAGGGATCGTTGAGGTTTGAACAGAAATTACCTTGTCTCGTTTAATGATGGCATTGGGGGGTAATAGGGGGAAAGGATGAATAAGGGAGAGTTGAAGGGGAAGTGGAAGAGGGGGTGATAGTGGAGAGGCAAAAATAAGTACTTGCGCAGATACTCATATGTATATATATTAATGTAAATAAGTGCATATATACACATCTGTTTGCGTGTGTGTGTGTGTTTGTGTTTGTGTGTGTGTGTGTGCATGTGTGAGTGTGTGTGTGTGTGTGTGTGTCAGGTTGAGTAAAAACGAAGCACTGTTTTTATCCATGAAGAATTTGCACCGGACTTTTGCAGAGCTTTGACTTTTTCTAACCATTTTTTAAAAAATTGTCTAATAATACAGACATAGAATTCCCCAAATGCATCAATAAATTAACATTGATATTTTTTTAACCGTTATTACTATCATCTGAAACGTAACTGTCAAAGCTCGATATTCGAGCTAGTTTGCTATTCAACTTCAAAAGAGAACGTAAAACAGTTGAAACTGCACGCAGTATCAACGAAACGTTTGGAGAGAAAATAACCAGTGAGTGGTCAGCTCAAAAATGGTTTAAACGATTTCGTAGTGGAGACCTGAGCCTTGAAGATAGTGAGCGTATTGGACGCCTATCTGTCATCGATGACGGTTAAAAAACGACGATCATTGGGAAAGAACCGCGCAAAACCACTCGAGAACTGGCACAAAAGAACTTTAAGTTAGCTAGAAAACTGCCTGCAACTATTTGCATGCGATCGAAAAATTAAAAAAAAAAAGCTCAACAAATGGGTACCACACAATTGAAATGAAAATCAGAAAATGCGCAGATATGGAATTTGTTCGTCGCTTCTTCTCCGCAACCATATCGGTCCATTTCTCGACCCTACTGTAACTTGCGATGAAAAATGGATTCTGTATAATAATGGAAAACGTTCTTCGCCTGGTTGGACCAAATGAAGCACCGGAAATCTGTCTGGTGATGCACTGCTTCTTGAAAACTGGAAAACAACATTACTGCAGAAACATTGCCGTGAATTTGCAAAAATGAACGAAAAACTGCTACCCTCCGTTCCAAACTGGTCAACAGAAGAGGACCAATCAACCTTCATGACAATGCTTGACCACACGTTTCACTAATGGCGCTTAGAAGTTGAGGAAACTTAGCTACGAAGTTCTTCTCCACCTAGCTTATTCCCCAGATCTTTCTTCTTTTGGCTGCCACACTTTCAAGCACTTTGAGGTTAAAAAATCAAACCAATGCTGAAAGTGCGTTCAAAGAGTTCACCAGATCCAGAACTCCACAATTTTATGTTGCCGGAATAACAAACTTGTAATACGTTGGCAAAAATGTGGTGATTGTAATTTCCGCATTGTTGAAATATATTGTGATGAATTTCATGTTTCAAAACGTTGCTTACTTTTAACTTAGCCTGATATATATATATAGGGAGAGTTTACGAAACAAACAAAAGACGAAGACACGTCGTGTACAAAACAAACAGATGTATTAGTATAACGCTCAGGAATATATATATATATATATATATATATATATATGTATGAATGTATGTATGTATGTATACATATGTATATGTATGTATGTATACACACACACACAAATGTCGGTGAAGAAGGCAGTGTCTAAAACTTAGATATGAATATCTTTTATTTGTATGGATTACAATACCCTTGAAACGGCCGCTGGAGTATCACCACTTAATTATTGAAATTGGAGTACCTTCATTTAATCATAGGAAATTTTACTTTATATGTGGACGCTTAAATATTTCTTTATTCACCTGTTCGCGAGGATTTATACGATTATTTTTTAATATTTAACAAAATATCTTCTTAACAACGCTCTTAATCCGTAAGTAGTACGATGTCTTCAATATATACCGTTTAAGTTGCTGCTATATTTTTATACATCAATATAGTTTTTCTACCCATGTATGTCTATTCTCTTACATTTTAAGATATTTATATATCTGTAATTTTTAAAAATATTTTTCAATATTTTAAATCTCTCTATATATAAACGGCAAAATGTCTGTCTGTGTGTGTGCATCCTTTATAAAAATCCGCAATTTTTCAGTTAGAGGGCTCGCACTTTCTATGGTCATTTACAACCGTCTAAGGGTGGTCGTGCAATCTTTACATTTCCTCAGTCACCCCGAAAAGCCATTAAAAGATCAATAGAAGTGACTTTTTTGTGAATTTTCTATCCAAAACCCAATCAAAATGCCCGAAACTTGATATGCCAATTGAATGTAATTAGTTGGAGATTTGCACACTACTCGTGTGTATGTGCGCACGCACGCAGCTGTATATGCATGCACTAGCACTATGACATTCACTAGTACAACACCAAAAAAACCCAAATATATGGCACACTAGGCATAACAACAACCTGAACTTCCAACCTGTTGTCTCTTGAGGTCTCTGGGTGAGACTTGGAGCCAACTTGTACAGACATAAAGCAAAAGTCAAACATAGAATAATAATAATAATAATAATAATAATAATAATAATAATTAATAATAATATAATAATAATAGTAATAATAATTATAATAATAATAATAATAAATAATAATATAATAATATAATAATAATAATAATAATAATAATTAATAATAATAATAATAGTAATAATAATTATAATAATAATAATCTAATAATAATAATAATAATATAATAATATAT
The DNA here is from genome assembly GCF_006345805.1 of Octopus sinensis. Classification (NCBI taxonomy): domain Eukaryota; kingdom Metazoa; phylum Mollusca; class Cephalopoda; order Octopoda; family Octopodidae; genus Octopus; species Octopus sinensis. Next base: position 66,783,798 of record NC_043006.1, read on the forward strand.
AATAATAATAATAAGGATAATAATAACATCGAAAATATCTTAGGAATGAGAATCTTGGAGCCAACTTGTACAGACATAAAGCAAAAGTCAAACATAGAATAATAATAATAATAATAATAATAATAATAATAGTAATAATAATAATAATAATAATAATAATAATAATAATAATAATAATAATAATAATAATAATAATATAATGATGATGATGATAATAATAATAATAATAATAATAATAATAATAATAATAATAATGAAATCACCATGTCGCGCAGATATGGTTGTGCTGCATGTGCCTGGTGTACCCTTATCAGACGGGTAGTCACGATGAGTATATTGGGCTTCGTATATTTTACCCCAGTGTCACTTTGATGGCATGAACTGCTCTCTCACTCAATATTAATAATAATAATAATAATAATAATAATAATAATAATAATAATAATAATAATAATAATAATAATAATAATAATAATATCAACACCAACAACAACATCGAAAAATACCTTAGCAATGAGAACCCAGGTTTCGAAATATCCCCACAACACCAAGTCCCATAACTGCTTTAATTTTCTTGATAATACAATTTCCATTAACCAACCCATATAGAGCCTCCAAATTTCTGTCTCTCTCCTCTCCTTTCCTTTCACGAACACATTCCCTATTTCCGATTCTTCCATTTACGTTGCCACTGTAGAGATATCCGTGAACTTTTGTCGGGGCCCGAGTCTTGAAGTTTACTGTCATTACGTGCAGTAACGTGACTATTAAACTTAATGTTAAGATCATTTGGGTAATGTTGTTGGTATATTTTCCACGTTGTACCGATGATTGGTTTAGCCCTCACGGCGGAGTTGGCTCTAAAGCGCCTTGATACTGACCGAATCGCTATCGTGTCGCACAAAATACTTACCAGCATTTCCCCCGGTTCTTTACGTTCTGAGTTCAAATGCTACTGAGGTTGACTCCGAGCATTGGGGTCGATGTAATCGACTAAACAACGCCTCACCGCGAATTTCAGGCCTTGCGCCTAAAGTTTTGTTTCGTATGAAGATGTCACAGAAGACAACACCATTCCGACCGCGACCGTTTGATGGAAGAAGAAAGTATGAAACAACTAGCTCCCGGGGCCAGAACGTTCTGAGAATCCAATTTTGTTAACGATGTGGCCATTCCAACTAAGTTTTTCGTCATCAGTTATATCTTACGTTTCTGATATTGTTCGTTGCTATCAGCGCCTCAGCTTCAGGAAGTGAACACGCTCGTTATAACACATCATTTTTTTTTTATTTCAATGTGCAGCAATTCACATTTTCCGTAGATTAGCAAAATTTCTTATTTTCCGGCCATTGTTTCACAACATTTAGATCTGACCGGATAGTCATGTAGTCACCTTCTTCATTTATAATTTTATGGAACATCGTGCCATAAGCGAATATTTTTATTCAGCTGTGCCTGATGACATTTTTTAGGTCATTTACATATACGTTTCGAAGATGAATGGACTCTACTTGGTCCCTTTGAGACCTCAATAATAATTTTACTGGGCTTTTAAAGATTCCGTTGATTACAATACTTTGGGATATGCTTACCAAAAATTCCTAATGTAGTACAGTAGATTCCCACTGACTCCAGTGTTGGGCAGTTTTAACAACCAGAATATTGGTTTTGAGTTTTGGCCCCAGGCCATCAATCTAGGGAACGGTCTTGACTGAATTAGAACTCAGAACGTAAAGACGAACGAAATGCCGCTAAGCATTTTGTCCGGTGCGGTAATGCTTGTTTTGGCAACCATAATATTGTGTCGATTCAACAACGTGTGGTCGCATCGAAAGCTATGCAGGATGAGATGCAGGAGATTGTTACTCCCCAAGAAGTTCGTTATTCTTGATGGTACCACTCTTTCAAATACTGTGATGATTTGATTGATGGCATTGGGTGATATTTATCTGCAAATGGCCTGTCTCTGTTTTTTGAAGAAGGGTTTCACCGATTGAGATCGGAAGCAATTTAGCGTAGAGAATGCGTCCAGCGATTTCCACAAGAAATTAGAGGGAACGCATGATTTAGTGTTAGAACTATTTCAGGATGCAAGCAGGGAAACTGCCAAGATTGATTGGCGAAAAAATATTAGTATAATGGTGTAATGGCATCGAGGCTGACAGAAGAAATGTTAAAGATGATGTGTTTGGGGATTTAATTTGATGATACTAATTTACCCCTTAGAGAGAACACCGGAGCAATGGTTGACGGAGCAGACCTATGTTGTGTGTGTGTGTGAGAGAGAGAGAGAGAGAGAGAGTTTATATATATATATATATATATATATAAATACATATGTGTGTGTGTGTGTATGTATTCTTTTATTTGGTTTCAGTCATTTGATTACGGCCATGCTGGAGTACCGACTTTAGTCGAGTAAATCGAACCCAGGACTTAGTCTTTGAAAGCCCAGTACTTATTCTATCGGTTTCTCTTACCGAACCGTTAAGTTACGGGGACGTAAACACACCACCATCGGTTGTCAAGCGATGAGGTAAGAAAACTCCGAATGACCCGTCCGTGTTTTCTTTGTATTCTCTATCTGGATGTCTTTTTGTTCCTTTTTTGTATCACCTAACTGTCTGGATGTTTTGCGTTCTTGTACCATTTTGTATTGTATATATATATATATATGTGTGTGTGTGTGTGTGTGTATGTGTGTGTGTGTGCGCGTGTGTGTGTGTGTGTATGCGTGTGTGTGTGTGTGTGTGTGTGTAAGGCGGCGAGCTGGCAGAAACAGTAGCACACCGGGCGCAATGCTTAGCGGTCTTTCGTCTGCCGCTACGTTTTGAGTTCAAATTCCGCCGAGGTCGACTTTGCCTTTCATCCTTTCGAGGTCGATTAAATAAGTACCAGTTACGCACTGGGATCGATATAATCGACTTAATCCGTTTGTCTGTCTTTGTTTGTCTTCTCTGTGCTTAGCCCCTTGTGGGTAGTAAAGAAATAGGTATTTCGTCTGCAGTTACGTTGTGAGATCAAATTCCGCCGAAGTTGACTTTGCTTTCCATCCTTACCGGGTCGATAAATTAAGTACCAGTTGCGTACCGAGGTTGATCTAATCAACTGACCCCGTCCCCAAAGTTCCAGGCCTTCTACCAAGAGCGTAAAAGAAAACATATATGTGTGTGTGTGTGTATATACATGCATGCATGTATATACCTTTGTGTATCTGTGAACGTCGCCCGTCACCACCTGACAACCAGTGCTAGCGTGTTTGCGTCGTTCTAACGTAGCGGTTCCGGAAAAAGAATCCGATAAAATAAGCAGAAAAGGTAAGCCCTGGGGTCGGTTTGTTCCGCTAAAATCCTCGTACGGTGGTGCTTCAGCATGACCCCAGACAAATAATTCATTCAAGTAAAAGACTAAAAGTATATATATATATATATATATAATATTTAGTATATATATATATATATATATATATATATATATATTTATAAATACATATACATATATATATACACACCACATACCAATGTAAAGTAATACATCCTTCCCATTTCTGAAACTCCCATAGACATATAGGCACACAGTGCACGTACGCAAACACACACACATTCACGCACACACACATATTATATGTATATATGTATATATATATATAAATACATATAATATTATATAATAATATATATATATAATATATATATATTATATAATATATAGCACAGGAGAAATTAAGAAACATCTGCGGTAATTTGTCTTGCGGGATAAGTCATTCTCATATTTACGTCTCACATCATCAGCTACTGTTGGACTAAAAAGCGCTATACATACTAATTCAGCTATGTATTTTCATATGTAGTGACCAAGAACAAACAGGTAAACCTATTTATTTTATAGGTCGGAGAGAAATAATTACTCTCCGCGGAATATACTGAGGAAAATTTCTATACAGAAATGTAGTTCGCTAGCTGAAATAGCCTGTAGCTTTATATAGGAGAGACGTGCATCTCGGTAAAATGCAAAATCCTACTTTGTCTATGCGAGATTTTTATTTGATGTCAATTAGCAACAAGTAGCTGGTAGACAGAAATTTAGAATTTACAAAACAAAAAATAAAATAAATAAATAAATGAAAGAAACAAAGAACCAGAAAAAAATAGAAGAATGAATATTAATAGGAAATGTTTACAAGACACCTTGCCGGACTTCTAGCTGTTTCGGAAAAAAATTCACCCTTTCAGCCGCCGTTACTTCAATCACAAATAGTCCATATATAGAAGTTAGGGTTATATATATATATATATATATATATAATATATATATATATATATATATTATATATAGATAGATGGATAGATAAGGGCAAACGAAAAAAAATTACTCGTTTGCCCTTATTTATAAGTTGTTTATAATTTAATCTTTAATGTTATTTTTTAATATGCTGGCCATTGATAAAATTTTTTTTCGAATAAATTTTTATCCTATATTATATATATATATATCCATATATATATATGTGTGTGTGTGTGTATGTGTGTGGAGGCTGGTTAGGGCTGCGGACTCGCAGTAGTAGGATCGCGGTTCGATTCCCAAACCGGGCGTTGTGTGTGAAAACACCTAAAAAGCTCCACGAGGCTCCGGCAGGGGTGGTGATCCCTGCTGTACTCTTTCACCACTCCTCCTCTCACTCTTTCTTCTGTTGGCCTGCTCGCTTAGCCAGCGGGTGTGGCGTTATTCGAAGGCTAAAACAATGCTAAAGATGTAGCAACATCTGATGGTCTGGTCAGTCGCGTGATCACGTGATACACACACACACACACACACATATATATATATATATATATATATACATGTTCCTGGCTTTGGGTCAAAGAAAATACATTAGAGTCAGTTAAGTAGAATTTTATTCAACATATTCGCCTCTCAGTTTCACAGAATTATTAGATAGGTCATCGGTTCATCAGTTCTCCACCCAGGCCTTTCTCGACACCGTTAATGCCAGACACTTTCACTATTAACTCATACATATGTTCCTATATTTCGGAATCATCATTTTTTTTTATTTTGGCCGAATAAACTCACGCAATATATATTCGTTCATCACTTGAAAGTTATTATTATTTTTAGTTAAGTGTCCTTTGTCGATTGTTCTTTGTTTATTGTCCTTTGTCTGAAAACGTATGTCACATTCCTGAATGTGGGAGGAGAAATATGGGAGGAAGAGAGTGGTTGAAATGATTACAGGATGTGTGAGGAAAAATTTCAAAGAAGCTGATTCGATGGCTAAATATATATGAGGATGTGTAGATATATAGCTATATGCATGAGAATATGTTACGTAAATCATAGAAATCTGCACATATATACATACATGCGTACATACATAAATATATAAGTACATACATACATACATACATACATACATACATATATATACATGCAAACAATCAAAAATACTCTGTTGATGTTGAAATTCCAATGAAGGAAACTAAGATCTAGGTTAGAAACCGGTTCTTTCTCTATTGGCAAGAAATCTTGAGATAAACTGAATAATGATTTATATACATTCATAAATTCATGCATACGTACATTCCTACTTACATACACATACGCATCCATATATACATTCATACATACATACATACATACATTCATACATACTTTCAAACATACATACATACATACATTCATACCTACATACAATCATACATACATAAATTCATACATACATGCATACATTCATACATAGATTTATACATACATAACATACATACATACATACATACATACATACATACATACATACATACATACATATATTCTGCCTTTCAGTCCCCGAGCTGTAGCTATTTTATCAGAAACCCACCAATTGACGCGCTCTGTTCTATGTTCTGAAGACACCTTTCAGAAACAGCGACATACACACATGTGAACACACACACACACTCACACACACACACACACACACACACACACACACACCACACACACACACACAAAGACATACAAACCTACACGCATACAGACCCCCAGAAAATTAGACACATGTAGATCAACTGCTAGAAATTAGTGGCAACTAAATTAAGTTCCCATTGCTGGGGCGTTTAGCGTCTAAGAAAAAGAAAACTTGAATTATTAATGGTTCTGTAAATTACTACTACTACTACCACTACTACTACTACTACTACTACTACTACTACTGCTGCTGCTGCAGCTGCTACTACTACTACTGCTACTACCGAATGTTTATATATCTTGAAAATCAAAGTTTGGAATTATACGAATCTACAAACACATAGGCACACATCAACACACACACACACACACACACATACACACACACATACACACATACATATACATGTTCATATTTATATAGATATGTATATAAGTATGTCTGTCTGTGTGTATGTGTATATTTGAGTGTTTGTAGATGTATATCTGCAGACACATACGTATGTATGTATCTGTATATATTTATATAATATGCATATATATGCATATAATATATATGCATATAATATGCATATATATATATAGGTGTATATACATATATACACATATGTTTATACACACACACTCACGCACACACACACAATATACATACGTATGTGCATATATGTATATTATATATGTGTGTATATATAAGTAGGTATATATATGTGTGTGTGTTTACAGACACACACACTCTCACATACATATACACACACACACACACATATATTTATATATATATATATATATATATATATATACATGTGTGTGCGCGCGTGTGTACGTACACGTATAGGTGTTGGCAAAGTAATGAAAACATCAATTTTATATTTAAGTAGTTTTTCAGTTGGCAATATTACAAATTAATAACTGTTGTAGACTCATAATATGCATTCATATGCATTATATATGCCTTGCACTTCATGATATGGCCCTCTCTTTTTCTTTTCTGCAAGTATCTATATTTAACTAAGTCAAAATACGCAACCTCCATGGTCACCAAGGGCGACAAGTTGCTGAAGTGCAAATGGTAGGTGCTTCAGTCGCTGCACCTGTCCAGTTATTTAACGTTTCGCGAAATACTGACTCTAAAAATCCTGTTGTTATTCCAAGAAGAAGATAAGGCCAGGTTTGGTTAGTAAAATTGTGGATGCAAGGCAAAGTTCAAAAACTTACTGTGAGAAACTTACAGAGAAATTTACTCAAAAACCCATTTACTTATACCAGAAAGAGTGACCGCAGAGCTAAACCACTTTCTTACCAACCTTGTATCAACTAAAATCGTTCGTCGTGAGCTCAGTGAAGATGAAAGTAGAAGAGTCGCGACTAGTAACCACTTCTGATTCTCCACTCAGAACTAAAAAGCTAAAAATATAGTGTCTGAACTATCAGAAGTGGTCAATGGATCCATAGAAATTAAGTTCATTTAAGAATACGCATTCCCAGATTTCTTTTCTTCCTCTTCAGTTAAGTTAAGTTAAGTTAAGTTAAGTTAATTTTTTGGCTCAAAAAGCAAAGAGCAAGGCCATGTAGGGGGACATGGAGTTATGTACAGGATGGTGTTCATGCAAAGAGTTCAGGCCATTTCCGGTCAAGGGAGACTTTGAACCAAGCGGTCGTCGGCATCTTCACTATCTCATCCGGCAGCTTATTCCACGGATCCGCAACCCGGACGGAGAAAGCCCCTCTCCTTCGATTGAGATGAAATTGTCGCAGATGAAATCGTCAAGACTGATTGATGTCTGGAAACAACCCCCACAAAGCCTACAGCCCTGACTGTTTGGCACCTACAGTGAATCATGGAGGCAGGTTTGTGAACATTTGGGGAGCGATATCAGAAACTTTTCTGTGCCGTTTAGTTGTTCTAAAAGGCCAATGTTATCACCAACAACTATCAGACTCTGTTCCTTCTCGAGCCATGCCTGGCCCATAAGGGCCGGTTTCCTGGTTTCCTTGGTGTATAGGTTCCCCACTTGGACAGGACACCGGTTTGTCAGTGGTGAGCTGCAAAATGCAGGAGGAAAGAGTGAGAGAAAATTGTGGCGAACGAATCAGCAGAAGTTCGCCATTACCTTCTGCCGGAGCCGCGTGGGGCTTAGGTGTTTCGCTCATAAATACACACATCGCCAGGTCTGAGATTCGAACCTGCAATCCCTCGACC
>NC_043006.1:66792043-66797043 GCF_006345805.1 Octopus sinensis
TATATATATATATTATATATATATATATATATATATATATATATAATATATATATTATATAGATAAGAACAGTGGTTTGTGAAAGCACGTGGTTGAATATATAGAAAATAGTAAAAAGTGAAAAAAACTACAGAAGGCTTAAAGGTTAAAAATATATATATTTCGTCAATATGTCTGAAGAATATTAAAAAAATTTTATCCTTACAAGACATAGTTTAGAAGAAAGACCGGTTTCGCGTTTAGCTTTTCAATTCTTACGACGTTATGTTTATGTTGAATAGAGTTATCGTTATGTTTATGTTTAAAAGAGTTCTAAATAAGGGGAGGTAATGAGTGATTTCTTCCGGTTGTAAGGGAGATAATCGCTTAAATTTTTTTCCTTTCCCTTGGTGTGAATTTCTCTGTATCAGTATGTTGGCATGGTTAAGTCTGGGCTTGTACTTTTCAATGAAGAATGTCTCCTTGTTTAGTCTAATTTGTGTTGATGATCCGATAGCACATTGGTAAAATAGAAAGATTAAAAATTGTGGTAGTAGTTGCTTTGCGCATTTCTCAATGTGTTCACTAAAAGGTATCATTCTGTATTCTGGGAATGCAATCTGTTGTCGATGCAGTGTGCATCTACGTCTGAGTGATAATCCCGTGGATCCCACGTAGTCTTGGTGGCAGCCCGAGCATTTTATGCCAACATACTGATACAGAGAAATTCACACCAAGGGAAAGGAAAAAAATTTAAATGATTATCTCCCTTACACCGGAAGAAATCACTCATTACCTCCCCTTATTTAGAACTCTTTTAAACATAAACATAACGATAACTCTATTCAACATAAGCATAACGTCGTAAGAAATTTGAAAAGCTAAACGCGAAACCGGTCTTTCTTCTAAACTATGTCATCGTAAGGAAAAAAAAATTTTAATATTCTTCAGACATATTGACGCAAATATATATATTTTTTAACCTTTAAGTCTTCTGTAGTTTTTTCACTTTTTACTATTTTCTATATATATTATATATATATATATATATTTAGCGTGGCTGTATTGTTTTGAAGGTCACTTTGCGAGGACGTGATTGCAAGTACAATCCCAGTGTGTGGTACTTTGTACAAGTGTGTGCGACACTCTGGACAAGTGTATACATCACTCTGAGCAGGTGTGTATGTATGAATATAGGTGTGAGATCATCAGTTAGATTTTAAGAATAATTCGTCTTGGTAAGGATCAGAGTCCTCCTTGGTCGTTGTGCGATTAATGCAGTATTTGCGGAGAATTCCAGGTCTTCTTCAACGATACTCAGTACAGGGTTAGTTGCAAACGGATTTTCAAATAAATACAATCAGATCTATTTTGATGTCGACAACAATATTCATAGGCATCTTCACAGTCATCAATTCACAGCAGGGAAAATTCACCACCATCAATTCGCAGTGTTCTTTTTCTTCCAATAAAATAGTTTTTAACAACTAATTGTGAGATATTATCGGTATATTTTCTCAGTAAACTTTCCTCGTGATGAACTTTCCTCACAGTAAGTTGATGGCGGTGAACTTTCGCTACGGTGAATTGATGGTGGTGAACTTGCCAGTAATCATTTTTGGGAACCGATATGAAGAATACAATCGTTCCGACAGAGAACTGAGTGAATATATTCTTATATACATGATTAATTTGATCATACGAGGAAATACTGAAAGTTCCTGCCTTTAAAGCTGACGTAGAAGGCCTTGTTAGAGGCTAAAGTTCCGAGTTCTTTCAGAGGGCAAAGTTAAACTGAAGGACCGATTCACTACGTGTGTGAATCTGAGGAGGTAATATGCTGAATAAAACCCTAATTCACTAATCCTCCTGTATTTCCTTTTACGCAAAGACAGGAACTTTTCCACATCACCCCCTGTGGAATATGTTGTATTATTTAATGCCTGCATACACTATCGGTCGAATTTGCCATCCCAGATATAAGAAGACCAAAGGAAAGAAAACGCTAAGATTTACAGAAACCTGTGAGGGTTTGCGGCACGTAGGGCAATTAATAAGATACGTAAGTTTAATTACGCCATACCGAAAGAGAGATAGAGACAGACAGAGACAGAGAGACAGGAAGAGTGAGAGAATGTAACTATGTATACTTCAAGCAATAGAGGTGCTCTGTGAAAAAACAAATAACAGATTTTAAAATACATTGGCTCAATGCTATTTTAAAGCAGTTCTATATTTAAGAGATGAGGAATTACGTACATTATTTACATTATTTACATTTGACGGATATTGACGGGCATATGCCCACGGGTATATGGCCTATTGATTAAGAGCACGGGCTACTAAACCGAAGATTCCGAGTTCGATTCCAGGCAGTGACCTGAATAATAATAATAATAATAATAATAATAAAGATAATAATAATATAATAATAATAATAATAATAATAATAATAATAATAATAATAATAATAAATGCCTGATGCAGTACCAGGCAGTGGCTCTCATGGCTTCTGATCTTAACTGATGGAAGTGTTATCATGTACATTGTTTTCTCTTGGTATAAAAGATGGCTACAGCAAATATTCTGCTCAATACCACAGATTGCTTGTCAGTTGTTTGACCTTAACCAGTTGAGCATGTCCCTTGTGGCTGACGATATGTGATCTCTGATCACGAGCAGAAGTAGTGGGGGAGCATCATAGCCATGTGTTGAGAAGGATTTCTTGGGGGTTGAATAATTCACCTCTGGAAACATGGGTGTTTCGTTCAACATCCTTAAACAACCCTTATTCAGGGACCGTTTGAGTGGGATGGGCTACTCAACCTGAAGAAAATCTAACTGGGCCCCACCTGCAAGGTCATGTGCTGTTTATCTTGATATGAGATCACCATGTCGCGCACATATGGTTGTGATGCATGTGCCTGGTGTACCCTTATCAGACGGGTAGTCATGATGGGTATATTGGGCTTCATATATTTTACCCCAGTGTCACTTTGATGGCATGAACTGCTCTCTCACTCAATAATAATAATAATAATAATAATAATAAGGATAGCAAAAGGGGCTGATTTCCACCTAACTCAGATACCAGGAAACTCAAAAATGGCAGAAATTCAAAAGATAGTGCTCATGGGAACTGCTCATATTTTACGCAAAATACTTTCTATGTAATCTCAAGGTTTAAAACAAACATTTTTTTTAGACATCCACAAGTACAACACAAAAAAAACAACCAAATATTTGGCACTCTAGGCATAACAACAACGTGAACTTCCAACTTGTTGTCTCTTGAGGTCTCTGGGTGAGACTTGGAGCCAACTTGTACAAATATAAAGCAAAAGTCAAACATAATAATAATAATAATAATAATAATAATAATAATAATAATAATAATAATAATAATAATAATAAGGATAATAATAACATCGAAAAATATCTTAGGAATGAGAACCCAGGTTCGAAATTTCCCCCCCAAGACGCCTGATGAGTCTGAAGGTGTACCAACCCGAAACGTTGTGTTAACAACAAAGAAGATGTGGACATATATCCGTCAAATGTAAATAATGTAATGAAAGCTACTTCAAACGTATCAAATTTTGAACTCTCAGTGCTGATAGTGCATCATTTATTATGTATATGCAGGCTCGCTCCATGCAGGCTGCATAGGTATATAGAAAGGTCAAATGGAAATTGCCTAAAACGAAGTTTTTCTGTTAACGCCAAAGGTATAATACTTTCGATCATCGCTTCCAGTATTTCCGCTTTACGAATGCATGCAACAATTACTTCAAAATTAACAAGGTTAAGATGAGCTCTTCTTGTCCATCTAACCTGGATCATTGCTTCCCAAAGCTCATGCGACAACTTAAGGAACACACAATGATAACTTCACTCCCATCAAATGAACTTGTAACGTCAGATATCTTTCAATCTTCTAGCTTGGAAAATCATACCGCGCCAACGTTGAAATATATAAAACTTGCAGAACGTCTTCTATAGGAACTTACAGAAAGTACCTTCAAAGACGGTTATGAAGAACATCCAAACTCAGTCAGGTTAAAAAACAAATTAAATTCACGACTTTGTCCTAGCTTTCTGAAAACACAGGGAAAGCATATTTGGATTGATCACCCCAAATCCTTAAATTCGAATAAGGAGAAATTCGAATAAGAGATTCTTATGTGTATAATGAGATACTCGACATCATAAAATAGCTAGCGATATCGCAAGACAGAACAATCTAAATATTATCCATTTCTCGTCACCAGAAGCAAGCTCCTGATAAATTAATGCTCGCCCAATATACTCATAGAACCTTATAATAGATATTCTAAATGCATCGTACAGTAGCCAGTCATTATATAGTCAATCAGATCTAGTTCTCTCAGTATCAAGTAACACAAACAGTTGTAATATTAGGTGCCTGCATAAAAGAAAAAAACGTTCGGTTTACCAAGGAGAATTATGTATAAATGGTCCCCCACAAATATAAGTAAACATGTCCGTCCATCTATTTATCATTATATCGGTCTACCTATCTCGCTGCCTATCTCTCTGTTTAGGTATAAGTGTGTATGTGTCCTTACATTCATAAGAACAAATACACATATACACTTATGCACACACACAGGCATACACACACGTGCGCGCACGCATACACACATCAATATATATATATATATATATATTATATATATATATAGGCAAGTAGGCATACATGGATGAAAGTGAATATAAGATATATATACATATATATATACATACATATATATATATATATATATATAGGTGTGTGTGTGTATATATACCAATTAAGGACTGAAAACGAAAAGTGGACAGTCAACATGCTAGATATAGACGTCAAATCGCCATTCTCCACAAAAGATTATGTTCTCAAATCAAACTCAACACAAACCCAAGCAATAAACAAGTGAAAATATACGAAATACAATACTTATCCATGTACTGATTCAGTATCTGCTATTATTATCCGTAAGGATACCATCAGATGCAGCACG
>NC_043006.1:66804543-66809543 GCF_006345805.1 Octopus sinensis
ATACCTCTCCCGTCTTCGTTGCAGGGCATAGCTCTTTCAATCTGTTCCAGTAGCTCAGTCGTTCCATTGATGCAATTTTCTTTGTTGGACTGCTTCGAGTTCTGCTATCCTCCTTGTAGTATAAGGTGGTATGTATGTATGTATGTATGTATGTATGTATGTATGTTATGTCAGGTCACTTTCGAGTGTTACTGGTAACATGTAACCCAGTTCAACCTGTTGCGTGGTCGGGTCGTCGGCGACTAAACCGGCAACCCCACCAAGCTTGCTTGGTGAGGAGTGTGTTTATAGGACACTCTGCGGGATGAAAAACAAAACCCGTCAAAAGGCGGAGGAACTCTTGAGAATCAACGGCCATCCAATAAATGTGTATTTTTTTCTTAAGGCTGTATCATGCGCGGGGACATAGAAATAATCGGACTGAATACCCGATCGCGCGGTTAAACCATTGGGAGCGAAGGACTCCTAGCCTTTGTTAGGATATCCTTCTAGGAGAAGATAACTCAGGTAACTGGAATAACTTCGACATAAAACCTGCGGCTCAGTGGTTACCGATGATGTCGACTTGTTCTTCTTTTCGGATTATGGCTGCTGTTGCTTAGTGAGTGGGATTGACTCAGTGCACAGCCTTTCCTCACTTAAAAAAAAATCTTCTTGCACAGGCATTGCACGATAACAACATTGTTTATGATTGTTGATGGTTCAGTGAGTCTCAACTGAATGGCTGGCTGTAGCCTTAAAAAGCAAATAAAGTCACGTTCGATCACAGCACCAATAACAGTTGAGCTTCGTGTAATGGCCACACTCGATAACGAGGGGGCAGCCATCCTGTATGTATGTATGTATGTATGTATGTATGTATGTATGAATGGCATATGGTTTATTTAAGATAGGATTATATTTAAGACGGTAATATGTTTTTAACGAGTATTTTGACTACCATGTTTAGCACGTCACACGACCAGGTAGCCGTTCTGTCGTTCGTTAATTATTATTGTTGACATTGTTGCAAAGTTGAATGGCAGCTGTTGTTGTTATTGTTGTTGTTTCACTGGTCTCCTTCAACATTTGTCTGTTAACAATATCCATTGTTATGTCCATCTTTTTAGCAACATACTTAAAAAGCAGAAACAAAAACAACCAGGACAACCAAAGGCGAACAATTAACAGCAGCGTTATTTGATTTGTTATTTCTCTGTGTGTTTGTGTTTTTGTTGTTGTTTTAATAGTTTCTTTTGTTTTTGTTTCTAAAAGGAAAAAAACAGAAACAGAGAATTGTGGAAAAGCTTGACTTTTTTATTTTATTGCCAACAACAAATACGACAACAGATGCAATAGCATTTACTGATAATTGTAATTGATATTACGAACAATAAATGCACAAACAACGACACAAACGGCGACAACAATGAAAATGCTATCCTTGTTGATTCCATCATGAGGAACATCGACATCAGCATTGTCATCTGCTCATCATCCGCGTTGTCATCACTGAAGGTGGCGAGCTGGCAGAGTCGTCAGCACACCGGGGAAAAACGCTTAACGGTATTTCGTCTGACGCTACGTTCTGAGTTCAAATTCCGCCGAGGTCGACTTTGCCTTTCATCCTTTCGGGGTCGATTAAATAAGTACCAGTTACGCACTGGAGTCGATGTAATCGACTTAATACCTATGTCTGTTCTTGTTTGTCTCCTCTATGTTTAGCTCCTTGTGGATAATAAAAAAATAGGTATTTCGTCTGACGCTACGCTCTGAGTTCAAATTCCGCCGAGGTCGACTTTGCCTTTCATCCTCTCGGGATCGATAAATTAAGTACCAGTTATGCACTGGGGTCGATATAATCGACTTAATCCGTTTGTATTTCCTTGATGTCTTCTCTGTGTTTAGCCCCTTGTGGGTAGTAAAGAAATAGGTATTTCGTCTGCCTTCACGTTCTGCGTTCAAATTCTGCCGAGGTTGACTTCGCGTTTCATCTGTTTGGAGTTGAATAACATAACTATAGGCGCCAGGAGTGGCTGTGTGGTAACTAGCTTGCCTACCAAACATATGGTACCTGTCTTATTGCGTGGCACCTTGGGTAAGTGTCGACCAAAACCTTGTAAGTGGATTAGGTAGACGGAAACTGAAAGAAGCCCATCATATATATATATATATGTATGTGTGTGTGTGTGTGTGTTTCCCTCTAAATTGCTCGACAATCGATGCTAGTGTGTTCACGTCCCCGTAACATAATCTGTTCTGCAAAAAGTAACCGATAGAATAAGTGCTAGGCATACAAACAATAAGTCGATTTGCTCGACTAAAGGCCGTGCTCCAACATGGTCGCAGTTAAATGACTGAAACAAGTAAAGGAACAAAATACTAAATGTACATGTTTCGATTTTAATCGACATACAAACTACCATGAAATTGCAGGCCTTGTGTCAAAAATTGAAATCAATATTTTCATCACTGTGGAAGTTTCGAGACTACATTACAAAAAACTTGCCCATGGTGCCACGCAGTGAGACTGAAAGCAGAACCATGTGGCTTGGAATTAGACTTCTTACTACAAAGTCATGCGTGATCCAAATATCCGCCATCTTTTTACTTTTAATCAAGATGGTTTTATGTATTTCGTTTATGTCGATCAACTGGTGTCGCACCTGAGAAGAGTAAAACTGTCAATCGAGTCTATAATTAAGATTGTTCAGCCGTCTTCCCTGAATAGGGAAGAGCAGGCTTGTTTCCTCTGTGTCGTAGATATCGCAAAGGAGGTAGTATGGACGACGAGAGTGAAAGGGGTCATGGCAGGCACTTTAATCCCAGTCTTGGGTTGGTGAACTTTTTCCTTTTCCATACGAAAAGGAAAATAAGGATGAAGAGGAGATGCCTGCCGCACGGAATATTTCGAAAAAGATGGACGACTGTAACAAGAGTGTTGAGAGTAAATGAACCTGTTTGAGCGAGAAATCAAAGAGCCAACCAAAGGATTCGGTGTTGGAATGTGGTTTGTGGGGGTCAGCCACGTTCCTCACTTCATAATTATTTTTTCATTCATTTTTGTTTTTCATCCGAATTTTATATTTATTTATCATCGATTATATGTCGCCATTGTTGTTGCTTTTGACTGTAGTGGTAAGGATATCTGACTCGAGATCGTAAAGGTTGTGAAATCGATTCCCGGTAGCGCCTTCTGTCTTCTTCATCTGCGGTTCATTTTATTGTTAAACAGTTATTGACGTTATATTTATACTATTCGTTAGGCAGCGAGCTGGTAGGAACGTTAGCACGCTGGGCAAAATGCTTAGCGGTATCTCGTCTGTGTTTATGTTCTGAGTTCAAATTCAGCCGAAGTCGACTTTGCATTTTGGGTTCGATAAATTAAGTACCTGTTGCATATTGGTTCAATCTAATCCACTGGCTCCTCCCCCAAAAATTTCGGGTCGTGTTCCTAGAGTAGAAAGGATTTATATCAATCGTTTACTTCTTTTAGTCATTGCACTGTGGTCATGCTGGAACACCACTATCAAGGGTTTAGTCCAACAAATCGACCCTTGTACTTATTTTTTCATTAAGCCTGGAACTTATTCTATTGATAAATTATGTCGAGCCGCTAAGTCACAGGGCTGTGAACAAGTTAACACCAGCTGTGAAGCGGCGACGAGGAACAAAAACAAACATACAGACATACACATATCAATATATATATATATGGGCACAGGAGTGGCTGTGTGGTAAGAAGCTTGCTTTCCAACTACATGGTTCTAGGTTCAGTCTCACTGCGTGGTACCTTGGGCAAGTGTCTTCTATGACATCGGGCCGACTAAAGCCTTGTGAGTGGAGTTGGTAGACGGAAACTGAATGAAGCCAGTCGTATATATGTATATATATATATATGTGTGTGTTTGAGTGTGTGTGTGTGTGTGTGTGTGTGTGTGTGTGTGAGCGTGTGTGTGTGTGTATGTGTGTGTGTGTGTGAATATGTTTTAAGAACCATTTAAGCCCTGAGGTCGATGTCATCGACTTCCTCCTTACCCGAACTTGCTGTCTTTGTATCAAAACTTGAAACCATTCTTCTTCTTCTTCTTCTTCTTCTTCTTCTTCTTCTTCTTCTTCTTCTTCTTATTATTATTATTATTATTATTATTATTATTATTATTATTATTATTATTATTATTATAGCCTCAAGTTGGTATCAATTGTTTCAGATGTTTAGAATATCTCAAATCGCCTCTAGCTGTGTGTAATTACAAAAACAAAGTATTTCTAGGTCTTCATGAATAGCATAGACATGTGTATACTTACATATAAGGCAACCGATATCAAAAGATCAAACAACTGCAACATAATATAGTCCGAATACTCGACAAAAGCAAGAGGAAGTCAAGATAAAGAAATTTTACAACACTCCTAAAGGCTTATAAACTCTCGCTAGTAGCTAATTTTTAACAGCTGCAGTTGAATTGCTGCAGTGAACAGTTCGCAGGAGTGCGACGAAAATTTTACTAAAGATAAACGAAGAGCTCTTACATGACAGTATAAGACTATTTAGCGCTGATGCTTAGACAGCCTGTCTAACATGTTTTACTGGACGTTCAGCCATTTTAAAAAAGAAAGTTCCAGTGATACATACACATATACATGCATGCATGTATATATTTATGTATGTATGTCATTATTCAGTTTATTTCAAGATTTCTTGCCAGTAAAAAAGAAGCGGTTTCTAACCTAGATCCAAGGTTCCTTCATTGGAATTTTAACATCAAAACAGAGTATTTGTTTTTTGTATGTATGTATGTATGTATGTATGTATGTATGTATGTATGTATGTATGTATGCATGCATGTATGTATGCATGTATGCATGTATGTACGTAGGCGGCGCACTGACCCAGTGGCTAGAGCAGCGGGCTCGCTGTCGTAGGATCGCGGTTTCGATTCCCAGACCGGGCTTTGTGAGTGTTTATTGAGCGAAAACATCTAATGCTCAACGAGGCTCTGGGAGCAGGTAGTGGCGAA
>NC_043006.1:66812043-66852043 GCF_006345805.1 Octopus sinensis
TATGTATGGTTGTATGTATGTATGTATGTATGTATGTATGTATGTATGTATGGTTGTATGTATGGTTGTATGTATGTATGTATGTATGTGTGTGTGTATGCATGTATGTATGTATGTATGTATGTATGGTTGTATGTATGTATGTATGTATGTATGTATGCATGTAAATGTGTGTGTGTGTGTGTATGTGAGTGCGTGCATATTTGTTTTATTGTGGAAGCTGTGAAAGTTGATCAGACACAGGTGTTCCAGAATCGACGACGACCATCGTCTTGTGTTTCTCGTCCTACTTATCGAATAATTGCAGATTTACACTGTTTTTACTTCCCAGCCATTCAATCTGCGATCGTCATAGTCGTCATCATCATCCTCATTGACGTCGTCGACGTTGTCTTCCTCATCCTCAACATCTTTATTGACGTATTTGCCTCATTAGCATCATCATTATCGTCATGGTCGTCGTTAGCATCAACATCGTTAGCATCGTCTTTGTCGTTGTCATTGTCAACATCGTCATCATCGTCGCTATCGTCATCATTGTCAAGATCATTATTGTCGTCGCTATCACATTATCCTCATTCTTGTCGTCACCTTCATTTTTATTTTCGTCGTCATTGTCAACATATTTGTCATCGTTTTGGTCGCCGTCATCGATTGAATCACTATTGCCGTCGCTGTCATCATCATCATCATCATCATCATTATCGTCATCATCATTGCCATAATCACCATCGTCATTATCATTGCTGTTGTCGTCCTTTTCGCCATCGTCAACTTCAACATCGTCGTGGTAGTCGTCGTCATCATCGTTATTATCTTCCTCGGCATCGTCTTTGTTATCATCATCATTGTCGTTGTCATCATCATTGTCATCGTTGTCCCCCACACCGTCATCGTAAACATCATCGACGGTGTGATTGTCATCATTTTCAGTATCATCGTCGCCCTTCGTCGTCTGCATCATCTTCCTCATCATCATCTTCTTTATCGCTATCGTCACCTTTAACATCATCACCAACAGCAACAACCACAACACCAAAAACACCAATAATGAGAATAACCATGATAACAGCAACATTACCAAAAGCATATATTTATAAGGAAAATTGCTGATAAAGAAACAATTATCTTCAGCACTTCATTAGCTTACAGTTGTTTCCACTATAGACACGGTGGTCTTATAGTTAAGTCCATGAGTAATATCTTATAGCTTCATTTCCTCTGCTACTTCACTTGATGATGAGATTAATGTCAGGATAGAGAAGGCAGCAACTTTTGGAAGGTTGACAAAACGAGTATGGAAGAACAAGAGATTAGACATCAAGACAAGATCAGGATTTATGAAGCATGTGTTCTCAGCACACTCCTCTGTGGATCTGAAACATGGACTTTTCCATCTCTGATGCCTCCGCAAGATCTTAGCCCTAACATGGCGCGACAAGGTCACCAATGTTGAAGTGCTGGCGCAGGCGAATCTTCAGAGTATGACAGCTGTCTTGTGTATGAGAAAACTGAGGTGGCTGGGGCATGTCAGGAGAATGGATGACCATCGAATCCCGAACCAACTGCTCTATAGCGGACTGGCCCATGGCAAGAGACCAAGAGGAAGACCAAAACAGATGTATAAGGACACTTTCAAAACTAGTTTGTTCAAGTGTGACGTGGATGTCAGCACCTGAGAAGAAAGGGCTGAGGACAGAACAGCATGGGGGACTGTGGTGAAGGAAGGAACTGCTTCGCTAGAGAGCAGCTACAGAAACAAATAAGTTGAGAAGCGTCAGCGGCGAAAGGAAAACAACAGAAATGCAGAGTGCTGAGCCACCCTTTTGGCATGCAAGTACTGTGACAGAAGCTGAGCTTCAATCATAAGAAGTCATGAAAGAAGCTACAAGAAAAGCCCCTGATATGTTCGATTAAGTGACCTCTAAGATAAATTGACCGTCTGCATAGACGAAAAGGGCCAATTGTTATATATTGATATATATATATAAATACCTCTTAGCTAACTTGGTTATGAAATCCCTTTATAGAATTTAAAAAGAGATTATTTTATTTTATATTTATGCAACATAATATTGTTTATAAACGTTCTCCCACTGAGCCCATAATGTTTTCCCTGGATCTCATTATAGCATCCTAAGTTTCGTAGATTTTGTCCGTTTAGCTGGTAACAACATCGTGAATTAATGTCAAGAGTACCCTACTTCTTTTGTAGACATTTACTAGTATCTTGTGAAGGTGGATGGCTCAGTGGTTAGAGCATCGAGCTTAGAATCGTGAGGTAGTGAGTTCGAATCCCGGACCGGGCTACGTGTTGTGTACTTGAGCAAGACACTTTATTTCACGTTGCTCCAGTTCAATCAGCTGTAGAAATGAGTTGCGACGTCACAGGTACCAAGCTGTATCGATCTTTGCCTTTCCCTTGGATAACATCGGTGGCGTGGAGAGGGGAGGCCAGTATGCATGGGCGACTGCTGGTCTTTCATAAACAACCTTGCCCGGACTTGTACCTGGGAGGGTAACTTTCTAGGTGCAATCCCATGGTCATTTATGACCGAAGGGGGTCTCAGCAACTACTATCTAATTCAATCTTTCTAAAGTCTTATTTGTTTTTTCTTCTGGATGGAGGTGTACCTGAGACAGTCTGAAATGTATGGCCAACAGCCAGCTATGATCTGTCGATTCACTTTGCTCTTTATTCTGAAAATACACAGTCTTCTAGTCTTAGATTTTTGTTGATGATAAGGAGATAGATAAATTGGAACAGAACCTCCACTGTGTCCCATCCCACTCTAAAACTTGTCGTATGTTATTCACTTGGCTATTCTTGTTAATAGTGACAACAGGAATTTCTTTCATCCTTTTGCTCTGTTAAATTTTTTAAGAACAATTATATTAATATATCTGATCTGTTGAAAATCCTTATTTGCACAACTGAAGATAGCGTTATTATTTTAAGTTGATGCGATGATTACATTATTCAATTAAATAAATCCACTTGAAACGGTCGTACTGTATTACTACTTGAAATCCTGTTACTTATTTTGATTTTATTCACATTACTCCGAACTGTGCGGATGATACCGGACTGACTTGGTGCTTCATATATATATATATATATATATATACATGTGTGGTCTGCGTGCTTATTTATATATGTGTGTGTTTCTGTGTGTGTGTGTGTGTGTGAATGCGCGTGGCCAATTGGCTAAGCTACTGCACTATCAATCGCTAGATTGTAGGTTCGATTCCCTGACTGTACGGTGCACTGTGTTCTTGAGTAAAATACTATGTATGTATACACACGCGCGTGCATAGCTAAGATTCTGTCGTTGTCGGGTAATTTGAACAATAAAATGTCTTACCGGGCTTTTGGAATTGCACATTCTCATAAGTTGGATTTTCGGTTTTGACGAGCATGTTTCAATTTTTTTCACCAACTCACTGTAAGGAAGCAGTTATGGGAGAAATAATTTGAAAATGTATGAATCTCACCTTCCTGACCGATTTTATCCATTTTCCTCCATTTTTTTTTTATTTCTGCATAACACATTTAGAAACAATGACAGACGTCTTTCAGTAAAAAAGAAAAAAAGAAAATTGAAAATTTAGCAAATTTTCTCACCCTGCTCAACCACTCACTACCGATTTCGGCCATTTAATTTTAATTTCTTTTTTCTGCACTACGCACTTAAAAACGATAGAAGCCTTGAAGTTTAGAAAGAAAAGAAATGAAATTTGGAATTCCGAGTTCACCATTATAATCACCACTTCTTTATTTTTAAACAGAAATTGAAACGTAATTTAAATACAATATTGGAATCTTTAACAATTTTTCAGTAATTCCACCTCTTCATAAATCCCCAAATTTCGCATTCTTTCCGAATTTAATTTTAATCATAGTTTTAAAATATGGACAGTTCGAATCTGCAATTTCATTCTGGTTATAATTTCAAAATAATTTTCATACAAAAAGGAGTGTGATTTAAGGGAGATTTAGCTGTTGTTTCTCGCACATCCCACGGCCTACCCTGTTTCTTTGTCTCTCCCCCCTCTCTCTCTCTCTCTGATATGTGTTGACGGTTTTCAATATTTTACTCCCTGTAAACATATGTTATGGAATAATGATGCGATGGACCATTGCTGGAATTTAAGCAGCAAGCAAAGAAAACAACAAAAATTGTAATTTAAATTTTTAACTCCACTCTGCATAGAGCATGTCCGTCCGTGTGAGCGTGCGCGTGTATTTGTATAAGAAAAAAACATATTTACAAAGATAAAAGTACGCTATTGACCCCAGTTAGACAGGAAGTGGTACTGATCGGATCGAAACACTGTGTGAGCAGTGCAATGTCTTTCTCTGTGAGACACCGTGTTTTCAAATATACTACACTGAAAAGAAACTGTAAATACACGGCAAAACCCCTTGTATGAGAAATTCTTTTCTACTTAAGGCACAAGGCCCGGAATTTTGGGGGAGGGAGCCAGTCGATTAGATTGACCCCACTTCGCAACTGGTACTTAATTTATCGACCCCGAAAGGATAAAAGGCAAAGTCGACCTCGGCTGAATTTGAACTCAGAACGTAAACACACACAAAATACCGCTAAGCACTTCGCCAGGCGCGCTAACGTTTCTGCCAGCTCACCGCCTTTCCTTTATTAAAATTATGTAGATACTGAACGGCTTAATATCAGTGAACAGCACAAGGTGTCAGTACTAAATCCCTCTGCTAAGGATTAAAATAAATTATCTTTTATAGGCGCAGGAATGGCTGTGTGGTAAGTAGCTTGCTTACGAACCACATGGTTATGGATTGAGTCCCACTGCGTGTCACCTTGGGCAAGTATCTTCTACTGACAGCGGTGGTGCCCCAGCATGGCCGCGGCCTTCGGGCTAAGACATTTTCAAGGATTTAAGGATTTATATAGCATCGGGCCGACCAAAGCCTTGTGAGTGGATTTGGTAGACGGAAACTTAAAGAAGCCCGTAGTATATATGTATATATATACAGGGTGAGGAAGCAAAATTTACATTGAACGTTAAGTTGTTTTTTCTCAGCAGGCACTAAGTCAATTGTTTTGAAACCTAGCATATATTGATGTCATAATCATACCTAACACTATTATCCTTACCTTTTCAGAAACTTTTGCCCATATGAGTAATCAGGAAAACAAACGTCAAAGTGTGTGTAATTTGCTGAATGCACTCGTCTCACCAAAGGAGATTTCAATAGTCAGAGTGTCCATAAAGACTGTTTATAATGTAAAGAATAGAATGACTATGTGCAACACTATCATGAAGAAGTCTGGATGTGGAGGAATCAACAAAAACGTACAAAAGCTTTTTTTAAAGCTCTCAAATCCAAAATTCTAAAGGATCCAACCAAATCCAAGAGAAAAATGGCAATTGAACTTGAGGTAGACAACAAGATCATTAGAAATACTGTAAAATAAGATTTGAGGTTAAAATCTTACACAAGAACACCAAAACATTTGTTGACAACAGCTATGAAGGAAAAGAGATTGGAAAGGTGCAAGAAAATTATTACATGGTTCAAGAAAAAGTCCTCCATCGTAACGATGTTTTCAGATGAAAAGATTTTCATTGTCGATGCTGTTCTGAACTGCAGAAATGACAGATTTATCGCAAAATCAACAGCTGAGGTTAAGGGAACATTCAAAGCAAAACATCCTGCTCAAGTTATGGCTTTTGGTGTTGTGGCTTCCGTTGGAAAGAAAATGCCTATAAAATTCTACAAAGCTGATGAAAAGATCAATGTTAATACTTACTACAAGACTCTGAGATACCAGGTATTGACGTGGCTTAAAGCAAACTACCCAGATGGTAATTATGTATGGATACAGGATGGTACTCCAGCCCACACAGCTAGAAAAATACAAGATTTCTGTAAATACAACATTAGCAATTTTTTTTAATCATGTTTATGGCCGCCTCCTAGCCCAGATCTAAATCCTCTGGCTTATGCTATTTGGGGCGTTTTAGAACATGCTACCAATAGAACATCACACAGCAATGTCGACTCTCTTAAAGATACTATTAACGAAGAATGGGAGAAGTTGTGTCCTGAATATTTGAGGAACGCCTGTGCAAGTTTCAAGAAGCACGTGAAGGCAGTTATTGAGAAAGAAGGAGGACACACAATAAAAATATTTTGTATTATGTAAATTTTCTTGTGGCAAATAAATTCTCATGACTTTCAATAAACTAATTGGTCATACACTGTCTTTCAATCCCTGCCTCAAAATATTTTACTTCGCCACCCTGTATATGTGTGTGTGTGTGTTTGTGTTTATCTCCCTAGCATTGCTTGACAATCGATGGTGGTGTGTTTATGTCCCCATCACTTAGCGGTTCGGCAAAGAGACCGATAGAATAAGTACTAGGCTTACAAAGAAAACGTCCCAGGGTCGATTTGCTCGTCAAAAGCCGATGCTCGAGCATGGCCGCGGTCAAATGCCTTAAACAAGTAAAAGAGTTTTACATACATTTTTCAAATACACTTTTTTTCCCCTACACACATGAGTACCCGCTCGCTGACAGACACGCACACAGCGTCAGCGATATACTTTTATGGAGAGAGAGAGAGAGAGAGAGAGAGAGAGAGAGAGAGAGAGAGAGAGAGAGAGAGAGAGAGAGAGAGAGAGAGAGAGCGAGAGAGACGGAAAAAGTACAGAGAGGGACAAGGTTTACTATGAGAAAAGCGAGAAATAAAATAGATAGTCATCTTATTTGTTGTTGTCATAGATTTTGAAATTTTAAAATAATGTGGAAAGTTTCAAATTTGGTAGATTGATCTACTTTTTTCACACTGAATCCAAGTTTAAGTTACATTTATTCAATCAAATTTCAGAAAAATTTTGGTCATTTTTACCCAATCAGGAAACAGGATTTGTGCGTGATAGTTGTGATGAAAATGAAATTAACCATTAGAAAACGAAATTTAAAACAAAATGGACGCAATGCGTGAGAGATAATATATTTATAGAGAGAGGACGAGAGAGAGAGAGGGGGGAAGAGACAGTGAGTGATAAAGAGTAAAGTAAATAATAGAAAAAATGGACTCATGGTAAAGGAGAGTATGAGAGTAATCTACCTAAAAGTTGAATAATTTCTCATAGATATGTTTTGATTATTACATACGGACGAAGCACCGTTTCCGATCTTTTATATGCTAAACATACATACATAACCACATAAGCTTGCATTTATATGATATATATCTCTTATAAAAGGCAGATTTTATCTGCCTCCCTTTGGGAGTTATACAAATCTACAATATAGGATTTCTTCAATTACAATTTACCTAGCAATTTTAAGAGTACAATGCATCGCGTCATGCCAGGTCCAGTTTTTAAAATTTAAACTCCAATTAAGCAAAATTTACAGAAAACTCACATTCTGGTGTGTGTGTCAAATGCTTTTCTTAGTCTGGTTTACACCACACGCAAACGCACACACACAGTGGGCAACGAATAAAGTGAAACTAGATGTAATATTTGTTTCTCTCTATCACGCTGATAGATACATGAGTAAAATGTATGGGAAGCTAACACATAAGTGTGAGTGAAAATGTTCTTGGAAGAGAGTAAATAGCCAGAGATAGTGATTTGAGGAAGACTTTACATAAATAACCGTAGTGGCTTGTGTTAGTAATAAAGTAAACATACACTCATACATACATACATACATACATACATACATACATACATACATACACACACACATACATACATACACACACACATACATACACACATACATACATACATACATACATACATATACATACATACATATACATACATACATACACACACACATACACACACACAGTATTGAAGCTTGAGAACAATCAGATACATTTGCAACACATCTGTTGAAAATATTATTGTTCACACACATACATATACATATATACATACATACAGACAGACAAATAGACACACACACACACACACATGATCCAGCATGGCCACAACCTCAAGGCTGAAACATATAAAAGAATAACAGAATATAAATGTGTGCATGTGTGTGAGAGAGAGAGTGTGTGTGTATATGTATGTATGTATGTATGTATGTATGTATGTATGTATGTATGTATGTATGTATGTATGCATGTATGTATGTATGTATGTATATATATATAATAATGCGGTTTTTTCAACAGCTTGAACTAAAAGTCAGAGGGGAATGGGATAATACTACTTTATAACTTGCTATAAAAGCAGGTAGTAATTTTATCTTGTCCTTATTCATAGTGCAAGTTTTGAAGAGTGCATTTCGATTTTAACAGCTATTTTTTTCAAAGCTATATTGGAACAGCCTAGAAGACGAGCCTCATCCTGAAAGATCTGTAGAACTCGACAAGGACATCCTGAAAACCCTGGTGGAACAAAATCTCATCGTAACTGTTGAGGAACTAGCAGAGAAGCTTGGATTTGGTCATTCAACCATTCATTGAGACCTGTGTGCTATCGGAAAAGTCAGCAAATTGGGTCAATGGGTTCCTCACGAACTTTCCGAGTCTAATTGCATGCAGAGAGTGAATGTATGCTTTTCTTTGCTGTCACATCTCACCACTACTGCGCTATGTATATCTATATATATAAAACTGTAGTTGTGTGAGTGTCTGTCCCCTTCCATTTAGATTCCTAACTACTCCCACATTTTGCGGTGCAGTTTAACCAAATTCGGGTAGCTTATAGTCGTGATTCATATTGAGCCCGTCTGCGTATTAGCGCGCGTCTACGATGAGTCTACGATTTTAAAAATAATTTAACATCATTTTTTATTCCATTTTAATGCATAATTTTTCGTGTGTCGATGGCGGCGGAGTTGGCGTCCACGCTCACACCTGCACCTGTGGGGAAGGGAGTGTAAGGAAATCAACGTCGTAATGGGTTGTCAAGGAGACCAGCGTTCTTTTAGAACAACGACTTCATGGCTTGAAGACACCAAAACAGAAATGGCTAAGAAAGCGTCTACGATGAGTCAACGATTTTTCAAAAAATTTACCATCATATTTTTTCCATTTTTAATGCATTTTTTGCTATTTTTTGGCTATAACTCTCTAAAAATGCTTATATAGTTATTTCCCTTACAAACCCGAGCAACGCCGGGCGATACTGCTAGTAGTATATATACACAAAGAAGACTGATTTGGTTTCGTTTTACTCGTTTCATTTTTTGCACCAACCTTCTTCACGTGTTGTCTTCACTTTTTTTCTTATCTTCTTAGTGTCCGGTGTCTTTGGTTTTAAAATATGAATAACGTATAAACGGAGTCTGACAGATCGCTTTCAGATACATGGTCATGTATTTAAGTATCATAACAGCATGAAACTAATAGTAGCTCTTTCGGTTCTGTATATAAATTGATATACATACATGCACACACACACACACACACACACACACCACACACACACAAACACGTATATATATATATATATATATAGGCGTGGGAGTAACTCTGTGGTATGTAGCTTGCTTACCAATCACATGGTTTCGGGTTCAGTCCCACTGCGTGGCACCTTGGGCAAGTGCCTTCTACTATAGCCTCGGGCCGACCAAATCCTTGTCAGTAGATTTGTTAGACGGAAACTGAAAGACGCCCGTCGTATATATGTATGTATATATATGTGCATGTGTGTGTATATGTTTGTGTGTCTGTGTTTGTCCCCCCACATTGCTTGACAACAGATGCTTGTGTGTTTACGTCCCCGTAACCTAGCCGTTCAGCATAAGAGACCGATAGAATAAGTACTAGGCTTACAAAGAATATGTACTGGGGTCGATTTTCTCGACTAAAGACGGTGCGCCAGCATGGCTGCAGTCAAATGACTGAAAAAGTAAAAGAGTAAAAAATAGAATAAAAGTGTATATATACAGTTGCGGCCGAAATGTTCAGAACGGCATTGTTTTCGTCAGAAAAGTAGGTATAAGTTTTTATTAAAGTTGTTTTATATTCTATAATTGTCACAGACAATAAATACAATATTAATTGGTATTGTCTGAGATTTTGGTGTAATTTGAGTAGATAATACAAACGTTATGGATAATATAGTGATTTACTTCAAAACCCATGGTGGCCAAAATGATCAGAACGGTTGAAAAAATAACAAAATAATCAAAAAGTGACAGAGAATGCTGGAATTATTTCATATTTAGTGTGAAGCCCTTTAGCTTCGATCAAAGTTTGACATTTTTTACTGCATGGGGAAATTAAATTTTCAATTTCTTGCTGGGTGATCTTACTCCATTCTTCCTGAAGGGCATTCCATAATTGCTCGGTTATTTTAGGATTTCTGGCTTTCAAACGTTCCACACATTTTCAATAGGATTGAGATCTGGGCTTTGAGCAGGCCAATCCATAACAATAACCTTTTCAGCCTTGAGGAAGTTCATGACCACCTTAGCCTTGTGACATGGGGCATTGTCCTGCATGAATATGGGTGGTCGCTTAGTTGAATTTCTCAGCACAGGCAAGACATGATCTTTTACAAGTTGTTTATAAACTCCTGCATTTACCTTTCCATGTAATCGCAGCAAAGGGCCCACAACCTCTCCAGATATCATCCCCCAAACCATGACACTTCCTCCACCGGATTTAACACTAGTCTTAAGGCATTTAGGTGACAATTTTTCACCTGCTTTTCGACGAACGTACCTTTTCCCATCTGAGCCAAATAACATAGACTTAGATTCATCACTGAAATGCACCGTTTGCCATTTTTCTTGAGACCACAACACATTTTCGGTTGCAAAGGTGAGACGACACTTTTTATTCTTGGAGCTGATCAGTGACTTCACTGCATGTGCTCTTGCTTGTAGGTCATGTTCAACTACAGGACGAGACACAGTTTTTCAAGATAAAGTTTTCTTCAGTACAATGCTCATTTCCCGAAAAACAGCAGCAGCAGTTTTAAATCTGTCCTTTTTAACCAACTTTACCATAGCACGATCTTCTCTCTTGGTCGTTTTTCTTGGCCTACCTGTAGACTTTCTTGCTTCACACGAACCACAATCATCGTAGACCTTAAGAATACCGTGAACAACACTTTTTGACTTGTTAAAAATATTTGCAATAGACCCAATACTTAAATTATCCTTCTTTCGAAGCTTAATAATCTGCTGACGAATTGGTAACGGAGTAAGTGGCATTATATTAACAAAGTACACTGCAGATATTCTTACTAATGTTTAGTAAACGAAAATGTTTGTGAAAATTATAGAATATAAAACAACTTTGATAGAAACTTATATCTACTTTTTTGACTAAAACAATGCCGTTCTGAACATTTTGGCCGCCACTGTATATATATATATATATATATATATATATATATATATGAAAAGATCTGTAAAGGTAACACACGAGTAAGTAGATAATTATGAAACACAAGACCGAAAATGCTACTTTCTTTAAATTGGTTACATTTTAATTTTCCTTTTACATATTTCGGTTTTTGAAACCCTTATCAAAACTACGTATTAAAACGGAAAATGTGAAGAAAAAAGAACTATTAAAAAAATTAAATTAGAATTAAAATTAAGATTAACATCCATAGTTTAATTTCCTTTTTCCTACAAGAAACGCAAGATAATATCCTTTGGTTCTGGTAGCATCACTAGTTCAAGTGACTGTGAGCGCAAGTAGTGTGGTCAAGACTTGTTTTCTTAGGAGTCTATCTAAACATGTAAAACCGAAACATGTGAAAGGAAAATTAAAATGGACACAATTTTAAGAAAGCAGAATTTTGTTCTTGTTTTACACAAATCTCCCCGCCATATATATATATATATATATATATAACGGGAAGCTTTATGAAAATAGACAAAAGACGAAGGCAGGTGGAAAACAAACAAACAATTGTATTAGTATAGCGCTCAGCAAATATAAATAAAACAAGTCTTTAACGTTTCGAGCCTACGCTCTTCAATATATATTGAAGCCTACGCTCTTCTATATATATATATATATATACATAATTAGAAAATGTAGAAAACCACACATTAACCAACACAACGATTGGATCACATTTATAGCTTACTTTGTAAATACAAAGCATAGCATAACAAAACAGATGACGTAATATATCTTACGGCTGTTACTGATCGGACTGCCAAAATGCAGTCTATACATCAATGCGAGAATAAAATTCCTCATCTTCATGGGGCATTCGAATTAAGACAACAGATCTTCATCAGACTGAAAAACAAGAGTATAGAATATAAACAAAAGGAAGAAGGAAAAAGGAAGAAAACATCGTATAAACAAGTAGTCTGGAAGCCCAATATGTTAAGAACAAATTATTATTTACCATCAAGTTTACAGGGTCGGTAGGAAAAAGAGCGTATGCACACACACACACACACATATATATATACGTGCGCACACATATCTATTCGCACACACTCGCGGAGACACGCACACATACACACACACATAAACACACACACACGTTATTTTCAATAACAGTTCTGTTCGCAATATATGTAATTATTTCGTTATTACTTCCAGACTTATTGAGAGTTTTAAGTAATCTCGCTATCTTTCACAAATTTCACAAAGGTTTCTTCTTTTGAATATAAATATTTTTTAAAAGCAAACTATAAAAATTTTAGTTTTAAATCTTAAAATATAAAAATGTAGCTTACTTTTCGTTGATTTAGCTTTTATCATTGTTGTTGTTGCTGTCATGATGATGATGATAATAATAATAATAATAATATAATAATAATAATAATAATAATAATAATAATAATAATAATAATAACAACAACAACAACAATTATAATTATAATAAACAATAAGCAGAGTGCGATGTGATTTGCAATAAAGATTGATTATGTTTACTGAATTGAACGAACTGAACGAATTGAACAATATTTCGACAGATTGTCTCCACGATTAATAGAAGTTGCAAATGAGATCTCTAGAATTAGCAACGAAAGTCAAAAGCTTGATGTAGGACTGCAGCTCACACAAAAAACAGGAATTGTGAAAAATTGTGTCTGACAAACGGCGACCACACCTGCTCGTCGTCAAGGAAACGCTGGAGATGTCGTAGTCTCAGCGCGTGTCTGCGTGTCAGTAGCCACATCATGCCCAGTCCTCCATTCAGCAGGTGTTGACATCAAATAGAATGCCTGACCAGCGGAAAGCGCCCCTTCCACAGAGAGTGTGCGCTGCAGTTTGGTCAGACATAAACTGAAGCAGGTTATGACGATCTGGCGGTAATATATGTAGACATCTGCGACTTCTGCCCGACCTTTCACAGATAGCTTTCTCTCAGCCCATTTCTGGGTTACGTTGGCCACCCTGGTTATCACCTCATCCCAATTCTTCTCCACTAGGATATCTGGACCAAACCAGAACCCGAGAAATTTAACCGGTCTGTTCGTCCAGCCGCGAAGTAAGTGCTCGACATGGAATTGCTGCCGAGCCTCTTGCCCACCGATTTCCCTAGTTAATCTTTGCCCCTGACCCTGTCTAGTAGTCCCTGGGAGCAGTGCCAATCATCTTGGTGCGTTTAATTTTTGACACTAATACGGTGACGTCACCAGCATATGCCGACATGGAACTCCCACGTCCTATGTCACGCGGGAAGCCATACAACATCTTCAGCTTCTTTAGTGATAGCTCGAGAGTCAGTACATACAATAAGGATGGCAGACATCCAGCCCTTGAAAACCAGGCCCGAAACCCGCTTCCATGAGGACCACCGCCACAAATAGATGGTCGACACAATCGAAAGCTTTAGATAGATCTAAATTGATCGGGCCCCACCCGTGCCATTTTTTCTTTAGCTAATTACTCAATGATGTATCGCATGAAGTGGAAATTTACGTGGATGGATCTTTTCGGGATGGCACATGTCTGCACTTCCCAGCTGTTTGAAATCTTACTTCCACTGCCCCATATATCCCCTTCGCTTTGGTATGTACTCCTTTTGGTTCCCAACGGACCCTAACGCCTTTTGAATTTGAGACTCTGTGGCTCTTTCCACACTCCTCGACTGCAATCCAATTATACAGTAGTTCGCTGTGTGGTATAACATATGAAGAGTAGTGTCGATTGGTATATTCAAATTGACAGTTAGTCCGACTCGTTTGACTAATTGTCAAGCATTTTTAATTTCCTCTTCAGAGAATTTTATTCTCTGAAAAGAGGAATCCGTGGCACTAGCGAAAGAGAGACTGGTGTTTTTCAAAGCCGTTGTACTAGTTTGCCGGTCAGTCGTTGTCGTTGTTGTTGTTGTTGTTGTTGCTGTTTCTTTTTGCGCCTAACAAAGAATTTGATGTGTCGGCTCTGCCTGTTGACACACAGACGAGAGGCTTTTCATTGTTTACCCTTTGTTCGTCGTCGCTGTTATTTGTTTCTACTCACTTCCTTGTTTGTCCTACTCGAACCGTAGTGCAACTGTTCTTGATTGAAAGGACAGTCAAGAGTTTTCTCTTGAAAAGACAGGCCTCATCACAAATTTCCAGCTTTTTGTTGCTAAAATCAGACTTGTCGTCTGTTTTTGCTTTTGAGATGGAGCGACATAGAGGAGAATCACCAGATCTCACTGAAATCTGGTGACTCTCCTCTTCCCACCCTCTCTCACATACAAGCGTCACCGCATTCCGTTTTCTCCATGTTAGGGAGAAACCGAAAAGAGATTTTGATTGAAAAATAAATTAAATTGATGTGTTCTCCCCAAATAAGGAACAGCTCGAGAAAAGAAACTCACCAGTCGACAGCAATTAACTCATTGCCCACAATGGTAGGAATTTCAAGAATGTATACTAAAGTTCACACAACGAGGTCAAGCGAGGTTTGCCAAGCTGACGGACAGAAGGCATATGGTTGCCATGAGGTAAAATGCTGAAGGCAATTCAACCTCAATCCAGCTATAAATTCTTGGAAATGCTTGAGGCAGATGGAATCAAACGCAATGACATGAAGGAAAAAAACAAAAAGAGAGTACCTGCAGCGAATGAGAGGGATATTGGCTCCAAAGCTAAACACCACTACAGTGTAAGTATACACGGTATACAATGAAGAGGAAGGGAAATGTAGATAGTATACAAAGGTGAACAAAAAGAGTAAGGTGATAGAGAAGTAGATGACCTCTAGGAATAATCGAGGAACCCCACTGTTTAAAACCCTCCCGAGCACCAAGTGCGAGTGCGTTTCCAATTCCTTCTCTCCTACTTACAGGTTCACACTTAGAGAAGAGCCATCCACTCTTGCTATTTTCGCAACTTTCGCCCACCTTTCAATACACTCACTCGAGGACTGCAGTTCCCTCTCCACACTCAATGTTTAGATAGGAAAAGGTAAAACTTTAAAGACTAGCATTCAATCTGGGAGTGTGTGAGTGTGAGTGTGTGTGTGTGTGTGTGTGAGCGCACGTATGAATGTGCATCTGTGTACGTGTATGTAAGATTATGTATATATATAGAAACAGAGTAAGGGGTTATTTGCCTGGATGTTCTTACTATATATATATATATATATATATATATATATATGTATGTATATATATATTTATGCATATATATAAACATATATATACATATATATGCATATATAAATACACACACACACACATGTATATATATATACATATAACGGGAAGCTTTATGAAAATAAACAAAAGACGAAGGCAGGTGGAAAACAAACGAACAATTGTATTAGTATGGCGCTCAGGAAATATAAATAAAACAAGTCTTTAACGTTTCGAGCCTACGCTCTTCAACAGAAAGATACACAGAGAGAGAAAAACACAGAAAGAAGGAGAGGAAAAAAAATGCGTGCAGTAGCTAACGAATCAACATGGCGATCTGATTTCGGCCAGAGGTCAAAGATCAAACATGAGACGCGAGAGCGAAATAAGGGAGATAATAGGGTTGATAAAAGGGTTGAGGGACCAGCTAAAAGTGCGTGGGAGGGGTCTGGATGTGTGTATGTATAGGGTTGGTGTATGTATTAGTATGTATAAGGGTGTGTGTGTGTGTGTGTGTGTGTATGAGAGAGTATTAGTGCGTAGGATTGGTCTGGACGTGCGTATGTATGGGGTTGGTGTATGTATTAGTATGTATTAGTATGTATTAGTACGTATTGGTATGTATAGGTGTGTGTGTGTGTGAGAGAGTATAAGTGCGTATGCGGGGTCTGGACGTGTGTATGTATAGGGTTGGTGTAAGTATTAGTATGTACTAGTATGTATTAGTACGTATTAGTATGTATTAGTTGGTGTGTGTATTAGTATGGCACATCATATGTGATGTGATGTGTAAAGTCATGTGGTGTAGTGAGGAGAAGAGGGGGAGGGGGAGAAGAGGGGGGAGAGAAGGGGAGGGGAAGAAGAGGGGGAGGGGAAGGGGGAAGAGGAGAGGATGGGGGAGAAGGAAGGGGAGAGAGGGAGCAGAGGGAAGGGTAAGAGGGAGGGAGAAAGAGGGAAGAAGGGAAGGGGAGTAGGGGTGAAAGGATGAAGGACTGAAGAAGTAGGGGTCGGGGGGAGAAAGGATAGGTGAGGAGGGGGGAGGGGGGTTAGATGAGGAGGGGGGGGAGAGTTGAGACCAAATGGCGTATAAGAGCGAAGAGAGAAGATTAATTCCTGTTCACGGCGCAAACGGGAATCCGGATGGCCTCTGTGTAAGGACAAACCGAACACAGATAGGTGTTGCAAGTGTGTGTGTGTGTGTTTGCAAGGATTTTTATACATGTAAAATATATTTAACATATATATAAATATATATATGTGTGTGTCTCTATGTGTATACAACCTAATTTTTATATATTTATGCATATGTATATATATATATATATATATATATGTGTGTGTGTGTGTGTGTGTGCGTGTGTGCAAAAATGTTTCTATATGTAAAAAATAGATACAAGTGAACGTGTATATACGGTAATGCATGTAACAGACATGAGTTTTGTATGCGTATGTGTGTGCTGATGTGTGTAAATATCTATATGCATATTTTATATATGAAAGTTAATATATCTTCCCATATATATTTTTTCTACTACTAAGCACTGACCTGTCCTCTAAAGCAACCTAACCTATATTCCCAAATTCTTCATTTCACCGTTTTACTACCCAACTCTTTCACTCTCTCTTTGCCCTTCACTTAGGCTATATCACTACATACCCGACACTCCTTTACTCTTTACTCTCTCATCTCTTTACACTCTCATATCATCCCCACCTCTACATTTCTTCTACCAATTTATCTTGACTGGCCACTAATCAGTACACTTTCTCGGTCTTCATTTCTTCATTATCTCTCTCCCCGCTTTTCTTTTCTTTCTCTCTTTATTTTTTCGCCTCTTCCTATTTTTGATTTGACCATGCAAACACATCCCCAACTTTAAAGTCACTTCAAAAAACCCCTCGATTCAATAATACCGTTTACAAACCCTATGCTTGGAATGACCAATTTCAAATATCATTGGAACTTACACACAAGGTACAGGAAACGTATATGTATACCATTCTGCTTAAATAATGGATCTGCATATACGATATCCCATCATATCTCACGTCTGTTTTCATTCCTCCACTTCACTATTTCATATCTTCTCTAGAATAAATATTGCAGGGCCATTTTCTCACACTGTCTCCGATGAAAGGATATATAAAATATCTCGAAACAGGTGTAAGATCTTCTCTTTATAATGTTCTGCAATCTTTCACAGCCTTGGATTTTTATCTCATTCTGTTAATCTAATATATATATATATATATATATATATATATATATATATATATATATATATATATATTTACTATATATACATATACATAAGCCAAGCTTCTTTTATATATATAATATATATATATATATAATATATATATATATATATATATATACTTTATTTTAAGCAGCAGAAAATTCAACAAAATCTGTTACTCTGAGTTTCTCGTTGCCGTTCATCAGACAGTTTTTGCTAGAATGGAACTGATATATCAATTCAATCTATACTCTTACAAACGCTACACCTTTAAAAAGAAATGGACTTGTTTGATTGGCCCTTTAGAAAAAACGGTCAATCTTCGAGCGATAAACAAAAGGGTCAAAGATATATGTATATATATATAAAAACTTATAAAAATTATATATAAAAAACTTATAAAAATTATAAAATCCGAGGAAAAAACCATTGACGTTAATGAAGACAGTGCAAATTAATGCATAGAAATTAAACCTGTTATAAATACTGCAATACATATTTATATTAAAATCTACATATATATATATCAACATACACAAAAGGATGCGCGTAAACGCCATACATACATATACAGACGTATGAATATAAATTTAAATATACACATAAAAGCATATGTACATATATTCACGCAAACCGTCTCGCACGCAAGCTAAAATTCATCTATGTAGCAATTCTCATATACTGGGCAAGGAGGTTGACGAAAGAAAGGGAGAGAGAGAAAAAGGAACGAAGGAGGGGTGGGGAAAAAAACGAAATAAGAAAAAAATTTTTGTATGCAGGCAGTGTAACGCTGTTATTGGCATCTATAGAGACCAGTATACATACACAAGTTTGAATGGATACATATACATACCGTCGTGTATATGTGTGCTTAAGCACAAACATACTTTCACTTACACATACACAGATACGCATGCTTACAAATACATATGCTTTGCTATACACATACTTATATAAACATTATAATTTTGACAACATTGCTTTTTTTAAAAAACATTGCTTTTAAAAAATGGGTGCATTAATAAAAATATATACGAAAGACATATAAAATAAAATATAACATCCTATTTTGGGTCATTTATAAATAATCAAGGTAATATAAATAATCAAGGTAATCCTATGCAATACAATAACATGAAAACAAAGTTTGTAGGTTTTTCCTAATATATATGTAGAAACATAAGACTTTGCTATACGGATTAAGATCCGCTTAGTTTGGAAACAAAACAAAAACAAAAACGAAATCAAAATCAAAATCCATCGTAGCGCTCAAGAGTCAAAATCAAAATCAAAAATCAAAAATACAAAATATATACTCTATCCATATGGTATATTTATATTCGACATTTTAAATTTAGCCGCGTGCCTACATAAGTTCATTAACTCACTTCTTTGATTCAAAGAATTATTGTCTTTGAATAAGATGTACATTTTCTCTAATAGACAAAGTCTGCACTTGAAATTATTTTTGTAAGCTCCATGCCTGTATGGTGCCGCCCTGTCCAGAATGCTCCATGTCACGTTGAAAGGTGGGGCTTCCTTTTCTTTTAGTTCCCAGACATATTTTGCTAGGCTGGTTTTCTTCCTATTCTCTGGGTATTTAAATGAATTTTTATGAGAATAAAATCTTGTTTTAAATGAATTTTCTGAAGCCCCTGTGTATGTCTTGTATTCCGATGAGCCTTCCACTTGCACCTTGGCTCTATAAACTACTCCTTTCACTAGACATTTCCCTTCTAACGGACAGGAGCTTTCGTTTTTGAAATTGCATTTCTTAATGGGCTCGGCACCATGTCTAATCTCAATTAGCTTCCTATTATGTTGGCTAATGTAAGAGGCGAAATTTCTGCAACAAGAATAGCTAACCTTCAGGGTTCTTCTATTAAATATTCTGTAGAATTTATGACCCTGCTTAAAATGCTTAGAGACTAATCTCAAAAATTCCTTACCTATATTAGTCTTTACGGCCAAATTGAAAGCCGGGTTGAACCACAAAACTTTCCTGGTCCTAGTTCTTCGTGCAGCATTATTATCAGCATTAAGCTGGTTGAACTGGATCTTCTCAGAGAATCCACTATTCTTTAATGCGCTATCGTAATAAGGTGCAGCATTATGGAATGCTGCCTCGTCCGAAGAAATTGAAGATATTCTTCTACCTACATTGCCGACTAAGTTCCTAAGGATAACTGGTGGATGGTTCGAATCTTTGCTAATATACGATAGCTTTTCATTGGGCTTACGGAAAGGTTTAAATCTATCCGATCTTACATTAAAATTTACGTCTAAAAAATCTACACTATTCAGGTTAGCATCTATCGTAACCCGTAAGCCCATCCTTTGAAAGAAAGCTATAAGGTCCTTCCTAAGTCTATCTGATTCATGGCCGTTTTGATTATGCGTGGCTATAAGGCCGTCATCCCTATATAAACCTGCATCTATAAATGGGAATTCTATTTTTAGATTATGGAGAATAAAGGCTCCTATGAGCATACATAATTCAGCCCCGTCGTATGCCCCCATCGGTACATCGAAAAGAGAATCCTCAGTCTTCTTAATCCAGGTGGAATCCTCGTAAAAAAGAAGCGATTTCCTCGCATGCATAATAATTTCAATTTCCGAGCTATCAATGTTGACATACTGCTTGGCGAAGTCCAATGCCCTTAGGAGCAACGTCCTAGATATTGACGGGTAAAAGTCAATAATGTCGAATTGTGTGAAACTACAATTATTCTTATAGCTAATACCTTTAAACCACTCTATAACTGACTTACTATTCTTCCAAATTCTCAAGTCTACTTCACTATCTAACTTAACTAAAATACGGTCCAAAATATTTTTGCTAATAATTCTTATCTCAGTTTTAGCCGGATTTATCAATCTACATTTGGGGTTTCTACTAAAATTGGCTTTATGGTCTTTCAGAGTAATAAAAGCTGGTCGTGGTGAAAGGTATTCAATCCTATCTGAAAGGTCTTATAGAGAAAACGGAAGAGTTTATTAGAAGACTGAGATGGAAAGCATTCTTCTTTGATAATAGACAGAAAATAGAAGGAAACAAATATGGATTTAAATCTCCCAGAAACCCGCCACCGATTCCGGAATTAGAAGCCTTCGAGAAAGACCTTTTCGAGCTTATTAGGAAAATTAAATTCCGCAAATATACCAACCAATTGCAAAAAAACATGAGAGAAAAAAATTAAGGAGATTAACGACTCGAATAAGATCTTCGTTAATTCTGACAAGACAAGGAACTTATATGCACTTGATAAGGACGTTTATAAACGCCTGATTTCGAATAGTGTCACGGACACATACAAAAAAGACAACACGAATATATACAAAGAGGTGAACTTAGAAGCAAGAGGAATAGCTAACGATCTTAAGATTAGCGATAGGATTGAATACCTTTCACCACGACCAGCTTTTATTACTCTGAAAGACCATAAAGCCAATTTTAGTAGAAACCCCAAATGTAGATTGATAAATCCGGCTAAAACTGAGATAGGAATTATTAGCAAAAATATTTTGGACCGTATTTTAGTTAAGTTAGATAGTGAAGTAGACTTGAGAATTTGGAAGAATAGTAAGTCAGTTATAGAGTGGTTTAAAGGTATTAGCTATAAGAATAATTGTAGTTTCACACAATTCGACATTATTGACTTTTACCCGTCAATATCTAGGACGTTGCTCCTAAGGGCATTGGACTTCGCCAAGCAGTATGTCAACATTGATAGCTCGGAAATTGAAATTATTATGCATGCGAGGAAATCGCTTCTTTTTTTCGATGATTCCACCTGGATTAAGAAGACTGAGGATTCTCTTTTCGATGTACCGATGGGGGCATACGACGGGGCTGAATTATGTATGCTCATAGGAGCCTTTATTCTCCATAATCTAAAAATAGAATTCCCATTTATAGATGCAGGTTTATATAGGGATGACGGCCTTATAGCCACGCATAATCAAAACGGCCATGAATCAGATAGACTTAGGAAGGACCTTATAGCTTTCTTTCAAAGGATGGGCTTACGGGTTACGATAGATGCTAACCTGAATAGTGTAGATTTTTTAGACGTAAATTTTAATGTAAGATCGGATAGATTTAAACCTTTCCGTAAGCCCAATGAAAAGCTATCGTATATTAGCAAAGATTCGAACCATCCACCAGTTATCCTTAGGAACTTAGTCAGCAATGTAGGTAGAAGAATATCTTCAATTTCTTCGGACGAGGCAGCATTCCATAATGCTGCACCTTATTACGATAGCGCATTAAAGAATAGTGGATTCTCTGAGAAGATCCAGTTCAACCAGCTTAATGCTGATAATAATGCTGCACGAAGAACTAGGACCAGGAAAGTTTTGTGGTTCAACCCGGCTTTCAATTTGGCCGTAAAGACTAATATAGGTAAGGAATTTTTGAGATTAGTCTCTAAGCATTTTAAGCAGGGTCATAATTCTACAGAATATTTAATAGAAGAACCCTGAAGGTTAGCTATTCTTGTTGCAGAAATTTCGCCTCTTACATTAGCCAACATAATAGGAAGCTAATTGAGATTAGACATGGTGCCGAGCCCATTAAGAAATGCAATTTCAAAAACGAAAGCTCCTGTCCGTTAGAAGGGAAATGTCTAGTGAAAGGAGTAGTTTATAGAGCCAAGGTGCAAGTGGAAGGCTCATCGGAATACAAGACATACACAGGGGCTTCAGAAAATTCATTTAAAACAAGATTTTATTCTCATAAAAATTCATTTAAATACCCAGAGAATAGGAAGAAAACCAGCCTAGCAAAATATGTCTGGGAACTAAAAGAAAAGGAAGCCCCACCTTTCAACGTGACATGGAGCATTCTGGACAGGGCGGCACCATACAGGCATGGAGCTTACAAAAATAATTTCAAGTGCAGACTTTGTCTATTAGAGAAAATGTACATCTTATTCAAAGACAATAATTCTTTGAATCAAAGAAGTGAGTTAATGAACTTATGTAGGCACGCGGCTAAATTTAAAATGTCGAATATAAATATACCATATGGATAGAGTATATATTTTGTATTTTTGATTTTTGATTTTGATTTTGACTCTTGAGCGCTACGATGGATTTTGATTTTGATTTTGTTTTTGTTTTTGTTTTGTTTCCAAACTATGCGGATCTTAATCCGTATAGCAAAGTCTTATGTTTCTACATATATATTAGGAAAAACCTACAAACTTTGTTTTCATGTTATTGTATTGCATAGGATTACCTTGATTATTTATATTACCTTGATTATTTATAAATGACCCAAAATAGGATGTTATATTTTATTTTATATGTCTTTCGTATATATTTTTATTAATGCACCCATTTTTTAAAAGCAATGTTTTTTAAAAAAAGCAATGTTGTCAAAATTATAATGTTTATATAAGTATGTGTATAGCAAAGCATATGTATTTGTAAGCATGCGTATCTGTGTATGTGTAAGTGAAAGTATGTTTGTGCTTAAGCACACATATACACGACGGTATGTATATGTATCCATTCAAACTTGTGTATGTATACTGGTCTCTATAGATGCCAATAACAGCGTTACACTGCCTGTATACAAAAATTTTTTTCTTATTTCGTTTTTTTCCCCATCCCTCCTTCGTTCCTTTTTCTCTCTCTCCCTTTCTTTCGTTCAACCTCCTTGCCCAGTATATGAGAATTGCTACATAGATGAATTTTAGCTTGCGTGCGAGACGGTTTGCGTGAATATATGTACATATGCTTTTATGTGTATATTTAAATTTATATTCATACGTCTGTATATGTATGTATGGCGTTTACGCGCATCCTTTTGTGTATGTTGATATATATATGTAGATTTTAATATAAATATGTATTGCAGTATTTATAACAGGTTTAATTCTATGCATTAATTTGCACTGTCTTCATTAACGTCAATGGTTTTTTCCTCGGATTTTATAATTTTTATAAGTTTTTTATATATAATTTTTATAAGTTTTTATATATATACATATGTCTTTGACCTTTTTGTTTATCGCTCGAAGATTGACCGTTTTTTCTAAAGGGCCAATCAAACAAGTCCATTTCTTTTTAAAGGTGTAGCGTTTGTAAGAGTATAGATTGAATTGATATATCAGTTCCATTCTAGCAAAAACTGTCTGATGAACGGCAACGAGAAACTCAGAGTAACAGATTTTGTTGAATTTTCTGTTGCTTAAAATAAAGCATATTACTCTACCACTGGTATTTGAGTACTCTTTTTTCCACCTTGTTTCACATTTATGTGTTTACTCCGGTATATATATATATATATACATATATATATATAATATATATATATATATATATATATATATATATATATATATATATATGGTTACAAACGATATAAATTATTCTCTAACTATCAACAAATACACGCTGAGAATGGGCTTCAGTTGCTCCGGATGCCAGCTATGGTTAGCAATTGGGGACGGCTCGTATACATCACTGACGTAAGTGCAACAATACTGGGTTGGTTTATTAATCATTGAAACATGCACTTGAGAGGAAAAACAAAACCATTTACTTACAGAGATGTATGAGTGCGTACATAGTTCTACATATACAAACATATATGTAGATAGACATGTATACATGTGCGTGTTTGCATATCTATCTATCTATCTATCTATCTATAGATGATATATATATGTATATATGTATGTATGCATGTATGTATGTAAGCATGTATGTATATATATATATATATATATATATATATATATATATATAATATATATATATATGTATATATACATATATACATATGTTCACAAACATAAATATACAAGTATATGAACTTAGATACGCATATATGAACATATATATATGCGTGTGTGTTTGTGTTTAGAACCTAATATAAGTTTATTGATGTATATTAGCATATACGTATACAGTTATACGTATATGTGTATGTACATATATATCTATAATTGTATATGAGTGTATAACACACACATATATATATATATATATATATATATATATATGTATATATATTATATATATACATATATATATATATAAGTATATACATATATATATATATATATATATATATATATATATATATATATATATATATATATATATGTTTGTAGATATATATACATACACACATACATGGATGCATGTAAACGTTTTTACTATATAAACGTCGGGTGGATGCATAAAGATACACAAAACTATATAAGTGAGTGAACGAGTGCGTATAAATGTATACGCCTTTGTGTGTATACACGCACATATAGACACACGTACATACACACACACACACACACGCACATAAGCACTTGCACAATATGTAAATAATATAAAGTAGTGAAAAATCGGAAACACCACTTATCTATCACAACAGATCCCGGAACCATTGTTAAAATATTTTATAATGCTTTCACTCTTATTCCTAACGTTGTTGCTGTTTCTCTTGTTATTGCTCTTTCTGTTGTTGTTGCTACTGATTTTGTTCTTCTTCTTGTTCTCAATGCCGTTTTTCTTCCTATTCTTGCAGTCTAGTACATATGTTTACATTCGGTGTTTTTTTTTCGTTCTAGAAATATTCGTCTTTCGTTATCGTCGATGGTACTTTTGACGTAGTTATTGCATACGGTACGGTTTTACTTTCCTTCGTTTTTACTTTCCTTCGTTT
The DNA here is from genome assembly GCF_006345805.1 of Octopus sinensis. Lineage (NCBI taxonomy): Eukaryota > Metazoa > Mollusca > Cephalopoda > Octopoda > Octopodidae > Octopus > Octopus sinensis. The sequence continues at coordinate 66,837,480 of NC_043006.1, forward strand.
TTCTCAAAATTGAAGCTAAGCAATACTAAAAAATAAGTATTGATCTATTTGAAATATATGTTTTTTTTTGTGTATCCTGTCATGTACTTATAAATCTGCCCTTTATTGCTTTCCCCGCCATGTACGCCGTGTCTGTACAAACGACAACAAGCAGCCAATGAGAATTTCAGAAAATGTTGCCCTATGTTTGGTTTTGTCTGGTTTTGTCTGGGCGTACGTGTGTTTGTACGTAACTATCTCTCTCAACCGTTGTTAATTTGATTTACGTTCCAGCAAATTCGCAGTTCGGCTAGAACGTACTATACACTAACTATTGTCCGATTTGTCCAACGATACATTACAAGATGGTACACCAGAATGGTCGTAGAACAGTTACTGAAACGAGTAAAAGATAAATCGAAGTGTACAGAATACTATATCGGTATTAATAATAACTGTCTGAGATCCCCTTCGGTTACGAAATACCAAGGGATTGCACCTAGAAAGTTCCTGTCTGAGGCACAAGTCCGGGCAAGGTTGTTTATGGAAGACCAGCAGTCGCCCAAGCATACCGGTCACCCCTCTCCACGCCACCAGTGTTATCCGAAGGAAAGGCAAAGGCCGATACAGCTTGGCACCTGTGATGTCGCAACTCATTTCTACAGCTGAATAAACTGGAGTAATGTGAAATAAAGTGTCTTGCTCAAGTACACAACACGCAGCCCGGTCCGGGATTCGAGCTCACAACCTCACGATCGTAAGCTCGACGCTCTAACCAGTGAGCCATGCGCCTTCATTAAAAAAAATAACAATAATGATAATAATGGTTTCAAATTTTGCCACAAGGGCAACGATTTTGGCGGGTGGCGCTAGTCGGTTACATCGACTACAGTATCTCACTGGTACTTATTTAATCGACCCGAAATGTTCAAAGGCAAAGTCGACCTCGGCGGAATTTGAACTCAGAACGAAATATCTATTTCTTTACTGCCCACAAGGGGCTACACACAGAGGGGACAAACCAAAACAGAAAAACGGATTAGGTTGATTATATCGACCCCAGTGTTTAATAGGTACTTATTTAATCGACCCCGAAAGGATGAAAGGCAAAGTTGACTTCGGTGGAAGGGCTAGGCTTGTGACACTTTGTGTCGCGATTCTCCCTGAGAACTATATTGATGGTACGCGAGTCTGTGGAGTGCTCAAAGTTAATTTCTAATTTTCTATATTAATCATATAATCTCCAACACATACTAAATTGCTTATGGTTATGAAACATTTGATCATATTTCACTGTTGAAGCCTTGTTTAGATCATCTGATGAGTAAAGATAGCAAAAACATTGAGATGTTAGACAATTGGTTGGTAGTTACCTCTCCAACATGGTAAAATTCCAACTTTTCAGTATGTGTTTAAAGAATAATTGAAAAGAAATACAGTGATTTGTTAAATGTTTTTCTTATGTTTTTCAGATTATTTCAGACCTAAATTGCAATATAGTTTTACAAAAATACATAAATTTGAACTATAACAATTTAGGTTTATAAAGTAAAAGCCATAATTGGATTTCCTGCAGAGTTTTCTATAGCAATGACCCTATCAAAGGCTGATGTATTCCGACTTTATTTATGCATAAGAAAACATGAAGAACAGATATCCGAAACTTCACCCACAGTGCAAGAATGCTACCGGATTGTTGCCGCAGTTGTGCAAATAATGTGGAACAAATTTTCTTTTAGATTGTGTTTGAGGGAATAGCTCTAAAAATTGAGAGATTGATTGAACCTATTTATAAATTAAACAAATTATGTATCAAGCAAAGAGGAGCTAGTTTTAATAAGAAATTTGAGGAGTTCAATGAAATGTTTGATATATGCACCTGCACCTGTTATCACAAACAAATAAAAAGATTTGACTGTCATAGCCAATACTACTTCCTTGTCATAGCAAAGGATTCGAGCATGCTAATAATTTAATGACAAAAGCTTCTTGAGTCAGGATAGGCTACGAAAATAGGCACAAATTCATATTAAATGTACAGAAATCAAGACAAAGTTTACCTTACTGGAAAAAACAATGGTCATTTAACTAAATAATAAATATTATTATTACTTATTTTATGGTGTTCACTGGTCATGTATTTGTTTGAGGTTCGTGCATGGTTTTTTTATTGCATAATAGACATTAAGAATTTTTTTTTTTTTTACTTTGAAAGTGCTTTTCTGAATACAGACATTTTTTTATAAAAAAAATTAATACAAACAATATATATAAGTAAATATTAATATAACTGTTTTTTTTTTCAGGCGGGAGCGGGGGGTGTGCATATCATTTATTAAATGTTATATAGGTAATATTTAACCAATACAACGTTAATGGCATTAAAACAAGTTTACAATTACTTACATTTTCAGTATTCAAAGCGCAGAATGAGAGAGGTGGCTATGCGAGAGGTAGGGTTAGTCGCATACTTTTTTTAATTTGTTAATATATTTCTCATACCAAATTAGATATAATATACATACATACATATATATATATATTATATATATATATATATATATATATATATATATATATATATATATATATATATATATATATATATATATATAACTAGTTTATTTGTCTTTTTGCATTTTCACTTTGTGCTGTATTGAATTCATGAAGTGGTTTTAGAGTCAGTATGGTGAGATCACTTAGATACCCTTATTTATAAGTTTGATTATTTATATATCTACACTCACACACACACACACACACACATACACAAACACACACACACACATATATATATATATATTATATATATTATATATATATATATATATATATATATATATATTATATATATTATATATATATATATATAATATATATATATATATATATATATATATATATATATATATATATATACATGCACACATACACATACATCCACACCCCAAAATTGCCCCCCTTTTAGCAATATTTGAAACCTTTATTATAATTACGGAATCGTTAGCACGCCGGGCAAAATATTTAGATAATTCCGGAGCCATTTGAATTTTATTTACACTATTTACATTTGACGGATATTTGTCCTCATCTTCTTTGTTGTTAACACAACGTTTCCGTTGATATATCCTCCACTTCCCCCCATGTGGGATGAAGTTAAAATAATAGACAGAGAACACCACTGGAAAACACGAAAACTAAAAGAAGCACTTATGCTAGGACACAACAACCTCCTAAGCAGACCTAGTGCAGATATGAATAGCATATGGGAACCGGTGTTAAGGAAAGATAGGAAAATATTAGATTTATAAGCCCACTCCATAATTGCCAACGAGCATATGGCATAGTGGTTAAGAGCGCAGGCTGAGAACCCAGGTTCGAAATTTCCTCAATACATCTGATGAAGTCTGTAGGGTATATCAGCCGAAACGTAGTGTTAACAACAAACAAGATGACAAATATCCGTCAAATGTAAATAATGTACATAATTCCGCATCTCTTAAATAGTCACAGCATGAGAAGAGACTGAGAAGAGCAACTTAGAGGACCGTTTAAAATACCTCTTTCACCGTTTTCTTCTACAATTACCCCGCAACTTCTCCAGCGTATATCCGTAACTGTTACTTTATAGCAAAGTAGGCAGTATTGTCCCCTTGGGGGCAGGGGAAAGTGGGACGATAATGGCGTAGTGATTCATGTAAAAAGTGTTATATATACATACATATATATAATATATATATATATATATATATATATATATATATATATATATATATATATATATATATATAATATATATATACGGAGTAAGTAATTCAGAAGGGAAAGTATTTGTGAAGATATCACTGAATCTATTATCATCTAGTGTAACAATTAAAAATAATAACAGAATCAATAATATAGGAGGTTGCAGAACCAAAAGAAGTATTAAATAGTTAAAGGATGAAAATTAATCATATGACATACTAAGTCTGTCTACCTGCTGGAAATAACAGTCAAACGTTTATTTAAGAGTTTTGATTGTCATTTCCAGCAGGTAGACATAGCATGTCATTTGATTATATATATAATATATATATATATATATATATATATATATATATATATATATATATATATAAGAAAAATAAAAACGGAAAATACGCACACTTACATGGTTATAGTATAATTTTTAATGTATCGACCGGTTTCGCAATTGCTATTCATGATACAATGTTTAATTTATATGAAAATATATTTTTTTCTTAAGAAGAAAATGGATCCATGTTGTTTATAATGAGATTCACGAGTGAATGATTTTACAAGTTGACAAGTAAAGGGAGGTGATTGGTTGTTATTATTGTTATTGTTGTCTGTAAGGGAGATAACTGTTTAGGTTTTGGGTGGGGAGAAATATGTTTACAGAAAAGAGACAGGTTTAAAAAAAAAGGGGGCCTTGTTTAGTAGGGGATTTAAGTACAGTGATGTAATATGTAAAAATATAAAAATTGGTTATGCGTGCTTATTCAGACGCGTTTTGTATTTTTCAATGAAAAAAGTTTCTTTATTTAAGCGTTCTAGTTGAGCAAAGGAGCAAATCCGTTTCCCGCAATACAGACAAATCCGTCTTATTGAACACATAGAAAAATGTGCAGGTAACATCAAACCAAATTTTACAGCCTTCCCTTTCTACCAGTGCAAAGACACAATCTCTCAACCAGAACGCTTAAATAAAGAAACTTTTTTCATTGAAAAATACAAAACGCGTCTGAATAAGCACGCATAACCAATTTTTATATTTTTACATATTACATCACTGTACATAAATCCCCTACTAAACAAGGCCCCCTTTTTTAAACCTGTCTCATTTCTGTACACATATTTCTCCCCACCCGAAACCTAAACAGTTATCTCCCTTACAGACAACAATAACAATAATAATAACTAATTACCTCCCTTTACTTGTCAACTTATAAAATCATTCACTCGGGAATCTCATTATAAACAACACGGACCCATTTTCTTCTTAAGGAAAAAATATAATTTCATATAACTTACGAGGGGCGTTCAATAAGTAATGCCTCTGACCCACTTGCAGTTGTTTAATCTAGCTGAAATTTTGCATGTGCAATTATTTATATTTCTATAGAGTAAGTGGCAAATTACAGCTCTGAACTAATTGTGGTTTCCGATTTACAGGTGTTTGAACTGAGTCAAGTGTGAAATGGAGCATGATGAGTGTCGAGCAGGGATCCGGTTTTTGTATTTGAAAGGACGCACACCACAGGAGACTTTTGATGAAATGAAAGTAACTTATGGTGATGATGCCCCATCATATGACCTTGTAAAACGCTGGCATCGTGAATTCAAACATGGTCGGAACTCTGTGGAAACAGCTCCCAGATCTGGTCGCCCCCTTCTGCCATTGATGAGGCATCTGTCTGTCAAGTTGAGGCTGCCATTTTGGAAGATCGACGCATAACTATTCGCCAAATAGCCCATGAGGTCAAGATTAGTACAGGGTCTGTGAAAACTATCATTCATGACCATTTGCATATGCAAAAGGTGTCTGCCAGATGGATTCCCATGTTGCTCACACCTTTCCAGAAGCAAGAACGCGTTGATTGCTCGAGGATGAATTTGGAGATGTGCCAAGAAGATGAGTCAAAATTTTTCAAAAGACTGATTGCATAGGATAAACCTGGGTCCATCACTATGATCCAGAGACCAAAGCCCAGTCAATGCAGTAGAAGCACCGTGACTCACCTCCTCCAAAGAAGGCAAGGGTGCAGCCCTCCGCTGGCAAGGTCATGCTTACAGTCTTCTGGGATCAGGACGGAGTAGTGTAGACAGATTTCCTGGCAAAGGGTGCCACAATTACAGGAGTCTATTATGCTTCACTTTTGAGGAAATTAAGAGAAGCTATCAAAATCAAGAGGCGGGGCAAGATCAGCAAAGGCATCCTCCTCCTGCAGGACAACGCTCCGATCCACAACTCGCCTCGCCAGATCAGAAGCACAGGCGTGCGGCTATGAACTCATCCCCCATCCGCCCTACTCTCCTGACCTTGTACCCTCTGATTTTCACCTCTTCCCAGCCATGAAGTTGTTTTTGAAAGGAAAGCGTTTCCCAGATGATGCAGCCTTGATTTCTGAAGTCATGTCGTGGTTGGAGGACCAAGCTGGGGTCTTCTACAAAAACGGTCTTCAGAGCTGCATCAAACGATGGGAGAAATGCGTAACTCTGGGTGGTTCCTATGTAGAAAAAGACTAATAACTATTCCAAGTTTCGTTGCTCTACTGCTATGGGAAGTTGGTCAGGGGCATTACTTATTGAACGCCCCTCGTAAACATTGTATCATGAATAGCGATTGCGAAACCGGTCGATACATAACCATGTAAGTGTGCGTATTTTTCCGTTTTTATTTTTCTTATATACATTACAATCCACAACGTGGGGACAACCGAAATTCCTCTTTTCTGTTACTACTACTACTACTATTTACCACACGTGGAAGGAAAATGCCACCAAAACCTACCTCAAACACTTTGGATAAGATTACCAGCGAGGACATATTAAAAGAATTGAAAGAAATTAACTCAAATTTAGTTATTCAAACTAACAAAATAGATGGACTATATTACCGTACCCGAGAAGAAACGGAATTGCAACAAAGAAGACAATCTACAAAACAGGTTAGTCAAAATTTGAACAAACTATGCACGACACTGCATTCATTCTTGACAAATAATTTTGAAAAAGAATCATCGACACATTTAATTAAAAGTCGAGTTAACCTTATTTGGTCTAAAAATCTAAACACAAGGAAATTTTCTTTTTGGAATATGCTAAAAAATAACAATAAAACAGAAATTTACGGAAAATGGAGTAACTCAACACCGTTAATCCAACCACGCAAGTTTCAAATTAAACCAATCCCAGAAGAACCAGAACAGCAAAGAAAACTTAGGGAGAAATTAGCATTAGAAAAATTAAAAATAGAAATTGAGTTACTCAATCTCAGAGCTTCGAGTAACGAACAAAAATACAAAAAGATCGATGAGGAAATGCACTCCGAACTCACCAAACATGCTGAGGGACAACTTTTGGAAAGTATTCTAAAATTATGGAAAGACAGCTGTGAGACGGAAGAAATAAACTCCCTGCAACGATGGGAAAGCAGTATTAACTTCTTCCTCAATTATGAAGCTGAATTTAAAAGAGACTACACTTCAGATAACTCCTTCATAAAAAAAAATCTAGAACAAATGCATATACACATCTACCTAGATCAAACAATCAAAATCCAAAAGAATACAAACACAGTAAAGTAACCCAACGCTTAGAAGTAAACCATTCTCTATCTAATAACAGGAACTACCCATCTATTAGAAACACTAGAAGAAACCAGCCTAGAGTAAGGAGTGATAATTTTTTCTACCCAGCATCTAGAAATATACAAGAGACCCCTTTTACCCTTCAACGAAGAAACAACATAATTAAACACACCAAGAATTCACTCCAACGAATAAATCCTAACCACGTGCCCCCAACCAGTTTACCCAGGCGACAACACCAACCCCCAGCTACCCGAATATAATAAGTACTAATAATACAGATTTAATTAATAACAATAATAACTCAAATAATAAATTCTACCAACCGAACCTCAATCCACATTTTTTAGACCAAGTGGAGAGAAACAGGGACACACGTTGGAACAAAACGTACAGGAGGAACCCAAAGTCATTAACTTTTCAAAGAAAACTCTATCCATAACAAAAATCAATATACTAGCCAAAGGTTTAAAGTTCACCCCAACCCCACGAAGAGCTAACCATAATGAAATTAAAGACAATATTTCGGAATTCTGCAGAAAACTACGACTCGCAGAAGCACTAACTGACTACGACAACGAAGATGAATCACTAGTCAAAAACAGAAGTAATTACCTCCCACATAAGGGTAGGAATAAAATACTGGATGACTACTGCAACCATATGCAAAATTTCCCCTACACATCCATTAAACGAAAAATTAATCCTAACCTCAACAATCTAGAATGGAAAAATCTGACTGAACTATAAAACGACACAGACCTGACAATTAAAGAAGCTGACAAAGGAAGTGCTGTAGTTTTGATGGACACAGAACACTATAAAAAACTAGTACTTTCCATATTAGAAAACGAGGCCTTCTACGAAAGAATTATAAACTATAAACAACAAAAAACCATGAAAAATCTTGTATCCTTAATTTTTCTACATGGAAAAGGCCTGTCAGAAAAAGAAACAGACTACATCACGAACTTCAAATGTAAACCTAGTCTTTTTATGGCCTCCCTAAAATACACAAGAGCAAGATAATCAATGAAGCCTGCAAACAATCACCAGGCAAATATATAAACATCCAAACGCCAGAAGACTTGACTTTAAGACCTATTGTAGCTGGACCAGCCTGTGAAACCCACCGACTGAGCAATTTTCTAGACATCCTATTGAAACCCTTGCTGAAATACATCAAAAGCTTTATTAGGGATGATTTAGACATGTTAGAACACCTACCAAAAACGATTACTGAAGAAGCAGTATTGGTCACCTTCGATGTTATCAATCTTTACACCAGCATCTCCCATGACTATGGAATGAAAGCAATTATATTATGGTTGGTAAAGTACCTCGAAGTCCTCCCGGAACGCATAAACCAGACCTTTATTATTGAATCCTTAAAATTTATACTTCAGAACAATTATTTCCTGTTTGATGACACATACTATCGTCAGAAATGCGGAATTGCGATGGGGACGAAAGCAGCTCCTGTTCTTGCGAATCTAATAATGGGCTATTTTGAATTCACCTTATATGAAGTATCACTTCAGAAATATGGTTACCCATTTTACCTCTACATAAGAGAAAATTGGAAGCGATACCTGGATGACTGCTTTATCATCTGGAAGGAGAACATCGACAAACTTTTGGATTTCAAAACAACACTAAATGACATGAATAGTAACATTCAGTTCACAATGGAATATAATAAAGAACAACTTCCTTTTTTAGACATCATGATAGAAAAAGTCAACAATGAAATCATAACTGACATTTATTATAAACCAACTGACGTAAAACAATACCTTCTTTTTAACTCATGCCACCCGAAACACATAAAAAACTCATCCCTTTTAACTTAGCAAAAAGGATCTGCACAACAGTGTCTGATAGAACAACTCGGGACCTTCGTCTTCAAGACCTCAAAACAACACTTATTGAAAGACAATATCCACCCTCTCTTATCGACGCGGGAATTAAACGTGCCAAACAATTAGACACAAAAACGCTAAGAACAAAACAAACATAGCACCACACCTCAAACCAAAACATTATTTTTTATATCAACACACAACCCCAGAAACAGTGAAGCATTCAACACTATTGTGCAAACTCTCCCTTTACTAACTAGAGATCCCAAAATGAACGACATCCTGAAAACACACAAACTCATCAAATGCAAAAAACAAGATAAATCGCTAAAGAGACTACTAACAAATGCGAAGCTTTACAAAACAACCACGAAACCAACGGCTAAAAAATGTGGACGCCCGAACTGTGGAACCTGCCCCTACCTGCTTGAAGGCTCGGACTTCCTTTTCAAACAAGGAGAGAGGTTCACAATTAAAACTAGTTTCACCTGTGCCTCTGAGAACCTAATTTATGTAATAACCTGCTCGGGTTGCAATCATCAGTACATTGGACAAACGAGTTTAATTTTGAGGAAGAGAATTACTCTGCATAAGGAGCAAATCCGTTTCCCGCAATACAGACAAATCCCTCTTAGTGAACACATAGAAAAAATGCAGTTAACATCAAACCAAATTTTACAGTCTTCCCTTTCTACATGTGCAAAGACACAATCTCTCAACTAGAACGCTTAAATAAAGAAACTTTTTTCATTGAAAAATACAAAACGCGTCTGAATAAGCACGCATAACCAATTTTTATATTTTTACATATTACATCACTGTACATAAATCTCCTACTAAACAAGGCCCCCTTTTTTAAACCTGTCTCATTTCTGTACACATATTTCTCCCCACCCGAAACCTAAACAGTTATCTCCCTTACAGACAACAATAACAATAATAACAGCCAATTACCTCCCTTTACTTGTCAACTTGTAAAATCATTCACTCGTGAATCCCATTATAAACAACATGGACCCATTTTCTTCTTAAGAAAAGAATATATTTTCATATAAATTAAACATTGTATCATGAATAGCGATTGCGAAACGGCTCGATACATTAAAAATAATACTATAACCATGTAAGTGTGCGTATTTTCCGTTTTTTTTTCTTATATACATTACAATCCACACGTGGGGACAACCGAAATTCCTCTTTTCTGTTACTACTATATATATATATATATATATATATAATATATATATATATATATATATATATATATATATTATATATATAATATATATAGTATGTATGTATGTATGGATGGATGTATGTATGTATGTATATGTATATATGGGTACAGGATATCTCCAACGGTGCAATTGACATGAAATACATAAACAACGAGAAAAAATGGAAAGTAGGAAAGTTAACAGAGTTGTCGGTCGTCTATCTACATCACATTTCGAGCATTCAACGACAATATCAGACTTGAAAGATAGTTGCTCCCGTAAGTTCTAAAATAAAATTTAGGATTTATGGGGGCGGGGTCAAATTTGGAGACAAAAAAAGTGACAGTGGAGGTATACAAGGAAACCGAACGAAAACAAACATGGAGATTTATTAGACCAGAACGAGAGGAAAATAGTGAACACTGGGAGAATTGTTTTTTTTTTGAAAAAAGAAAAGATAGAACAGACAGAGGAAAGCATGTGCATGATCTTGAACGTCCGTGCAGTAAAAGAAAGATGGTCACGCGTGAGCAATGAGAGAGAGAATATAAGACAAAAAGGGGATAGAGAGAGGTAGAAAGAAAACGGTGAAAGAGAGAGGGGAGAAAAGGGAATTAGATAATGATGGAGGAGGGAAAACAGTATAGAGTACAGAGTCGCATAAAAAAAGGTGAAGATAAAGTTTTCATATATATATATATATATATATATATATATATATATATATATATTATATATATAATATATATATATATATATATATATATATATATATACTAAGCAATAAAGGGTTTAGCAACGAATTGCCTTACCACATACCGAATTTAGAAATAGCAGTCAAAGAGTTATAGCTATTTCTTCTACTAAAAAGGGAGATCTCAGTATATATGTATATATATATATATATATATATATATATATATATATTAGTATATATATATATATATATATATATATATATATATATTATATATATATATATATATATATACATATATATATACATATACATATATACATATACATACATACATACATACATATATATATATATATATATATATATATATAATATACGGAGAATTCACAAAAAAACGAAAGATGAAGGCAGGTGGTGTAAACAACAAATAGATGTATTAGTATAACGCTCGGGAAGTGAAAAAGTCTTTAACGTTTTCGAGCCTACGCTCTTCCACAGAAAGGAACACAGAAAGAAACAAGGAGAGAAAATTAAAAAATGTATAGTTGCTAGAGATCTATCATGGCGAGCTAGGGAGAAGGGGAGATAACAAAGTAGTGGTGATCTTAAAACGAAGGTGCGCGTTCGTGTGTATAAGAGAGTTGCATGTGCGTGTGGAAGAGGGCTGGTGATCTTGACGTGTGCATGTGTGTACGAGTAGGCGTGAAAATGTGGGTCTGGGAAGTGGTCAGTGCTGATGTGTGCGTGGTCGTGTGTTGTGATGTAATGTGTAGTGTGGTATACGTACATATATACATATGCTTATGTACATATGTGCGTTTGTCTGTATATGTATATTTATCTATGTTTATATTTATATTTCTATACACATGAATTCACTCGTTCTTTACGTTTCTGCTATTTATCGTTGATTGTCACACCATAAAATGCTTATTAAATCACTCCAAAATCCAGTCTTCGTTTCAACGATGTTTCGCGTTTTCTTTGGCTCACATCAATAAACCGATCTTCACATCCGGGATTATGGTTGGGATTACATATTCTCTTACACGGAAAAGCTATTTAAGGATGGTATACGAGAGTTCCTGCATCTCTTAAACATCATCCCGTTAATGGAAGACCTTTACACATTTTTACGTAAGTTGAGCGAGATAAATTCTAAGAAAGTTTATTGCCTCTTCAGGGATTGTGTTCTTTTCATGAAGCATTGTTTTGTGTGCGCCTTTTGTTCACTAAGATATATAAAATTGAATTTATGTGTGTCCCCCCTCTCTCTCTCCATCTCACTCTCTCTCTCCCTTTCACTCTGTCTCTCCCCCTCCCTCGCTTTTATCTGTCTATCGATGCATTTATCAATTTATCTGTCTATATATCCTGCATCTATCTATCTATCTATCTATCTATCTATCTATCTATCTATCTATCTATCTATCTATCTATCTATCTATTTTACTGTCTATCCGTCTGTCTATCTCTCTGTCTGCCTATCTATCTATCTATCTATCTATCTATCTATCTATCTATCTATCTATCTATCTATCTATCTATCTATCTATCTATCTATCTATATATATATATATATATATATATATATTATATCTGTTTATCTGTCTATCTGTCTATCTGCCTATCTATCTATCTAATGATCTTTCTATCCGTCTATATGCCTATCTGCCTATCTATCTATTTCGCACTCTCAGGTTCTCTGTATTTTATTTTATATACACTTATGCATGTACATATATATGTATATATGTATGTATTGTTTATATGAGTATATATGTGTGTATATATATGTATATATATGCATATTTATGTATATATATATATACACACACACACATATATATATATACACAAAATTTACATGTATATAAATAAAACTTACACACATGCTTATACGAATATATATAAATGTATATAAATGTAAACATAAATATACACATAGAGACTCAGAAATATACACTATATACATAAAGAGAGTGCGAAAGAGAGAGAGAAAGAAGGAGAGAGAAGGGGGATGGATAGAGGTGGTTTTTGGCCTGCGTCTCTAGTACACTTGTTTTCTTGAACACTTATATATATTATATTTGTGTGTCCGTGTATATATATATATATATATATATATAATATATATATATATATATCTATATATATATATATATATATATATATAATACAACATACATACATATATATATATCTATACACATATATATATATACGTACGTAACGGATTTATACATATGTACAGATATCAAAGTCTTTGTCTATACACATTTAAGACATATGCATTGTGTGTTTATATATAAGCTTCTGTCCTTCTAAGAACTACTAATTTACAAAACAATCACATTCACACAGACACACAAACATATATATAATACATACTACATACATACATACATACATACATAAACATACATACATATATATATATATATATATATATATATATATATATATATATATATATACATATGTGCGTTGTTCGGGGTTATATGTGACTATGTATGCAAAGCTGCTCTGATATGACAATGCTGCCATCGGCTTCAAAATAAGGAGACGGCGAACAATACTGTTGCTACTTTCTTGCAGGAATCATACAAAACTTCTTTTACTTCATCTTTCTTTGTCATTATGTTTTTTTTTCTCCCTGAATATTTGTGTGTAAAAGCTTTCTTATTTGCGGGTATGAAAATAATGTTGAATGACAAAACTAAAATCTAGCCTTTTGTACTTATTTGAAAACTATATCCATTACGGAATTTCCTGTCCACCATATTGTTTTCTTACTTACTTAATTCTCTCTTTGTTTAAAGCAGTATTTTTTCCCCTCACTCTAGCGTTCTGCTGATGTTATTACATTGTATTCGTTACGATTTTCTATTGACATTGTGTTTCATTGAAAATTCAGATTAAGACATACATAAATAAGGTAATAGAAAAATTCTGCACGTATATAATTTTACATATAATTACTTATATATATGTATGAATGTATGCATGCATGTATGGATGTACGTATATATATATATATGTGTGTGTGTGTGGTGTGTGTGTGTGTGTGTGTGTGTGTGTGTGTGTACATAGAGAGAAGGTGAGAGAGAGAAAGAGACTGACAGGCAGATATATATATATATATATATATGTGTGTGTGTAGATAGATAGATAGAGAGAGAGAGGGAGTGAGTAGTGTGTATACAAAGAGAGAAAGAGAGAAAGAGATTAATAGACAGAGATACATATAGATAGATAGATAGATAGATAGATAGATAGATAGATAGATAGATAGTAGATAGATAGATAGACTGATAGCGGAAATACATCTGTATACGTGTATATATATATATATATATATATATATATATATAGATATATATAATATAAGTTAATCCAAACAAGAAAAACAAAAAACACAGCAACGCGAGGACGTGGAACAAATAAAGTATTATTGGACGGTCAGGAAAGAAGGGAAGGAGGGTTTAAC
>NC_043006.1:66854543-66862043 GCF_006345805.1 Octopus sinensis
TATATTTACATATATATATACACTCGAACTCACATCCCTGTGATTACACATCATGTGCTTTACCATTAAACTAACAAACTGATATATTATTTACATTATCCTGCATTTGAGAATAGAATCATTTCCGTATCTGTACCTTTAAATACATCTCAACGCTTCTAAAGCAAGCTTTGTTGACTTTCAAAAAAATAAATAAATATATATATATATATATATATATATATATATACGCGTCAAAGTTCCACAGTTTCCGTCAAACAAATTCATTCACAAGGCGTTAGTCCACCGCTAAAACAGTATTAGACACTTGCCGGAAGTGCCGAGTAGGAGAACTGAACCCGGAACGATGTGGTTGCAAGGTGTGCTTCGTAACCAAGCAGCCATGACTCTTTAGTCGCTAATATGCAAAGGGAATTAATAGCACAGGTGTTAGAGATACCCATTCTCACAATGATTATAACAAGAATTTGTCATTTTTATGAGTCATCCATGAACGATACAATATAATAAAAAGTGTATATGCAACAGTATATGAAATGTGTGTGTATGTGTGTGTGTATCTGTGAGACCTTAATTTTTTCAGGCGCAGGAGTGGCTATGTGGTAGGTAACTTGCTTACCAAGCACATGGTTCCGGTTCACTACCACTGTGTGGCACCTTGAGCAAGTGTTTTCTTCTATAGCCCCAGGCCGACCAGAACATTCTGAGTGGATCTGGTAGAGGGGAACTGAAAGAAGCCCGTCTTATATATATGTGTGGGGGTGAGTGTTTGGTTTGTCGATGCTGGTACCCCCACCAACACTTCACAACATATGTTGGTGTGTTTACTTCCCCGTAACTTAGCGGCTCGGTAAAAGTAACCGATAGAATAAGTACTAGGCTAACAGACAATAAGCCCTGGGATCGATTTCAACTAAAGACTGTGCTCCAGCATGGTCGCAGTCAAATGACTGAAACACGCAAAAGAATAAAAGAATAAAAGAACATATATACACGTAGTGTATATCACCTGAGTATGATCCTATGACCCCGGAAAAATTTAAAACAGAGAGTTACTTACATGCAAATAAATGTGTTAACATGTAACACTATTGATCGAGTTTACCGTGGTCTTTTCCGTTGGCTTTTCTTTCCACGGATAAGCCTCGTCTCTTTCCCCCTTTACACTTTATATCATGGCATTTCTGTGATACACGATCGCTATTTTTTCTCTTTTTCCCTTTCTTTTCTCTTTCTCTTTCTTGTTTCTTTCCTTTTTACAATCTCTTTTGATCGAAAACCTACACCCTGTTTTTTTTCTCCCCAAAAAGAAAAGCTCTACCTTGTAATTTGTCCCGTCTGTGTGCAGCCCTATGTGGCTATAAAGAAGCATTATATATTATTATATATATAGATATATATATATATATATATATATATATCTATATATATATATATATATATATATTATATATATATATACATATACATATATATATACATATATATACATATATATGCGCGTGTGTGTGCGTGTATGTGTCTGTGTGTGTGTGTGTGTGTGCATATTAAGTGCAGGTGTGTCGGTCTGATAAGATGCTTGCTTCCTAACCATATGGTTCCGCCTTGAGTTTCACTCATTCGACCGACACATGTATAAGACAAAATATTGTATGTAAGTGTGTTTGCGTGTTAATGTGTATGTCTGTGTTCATGTGTGTGTTTTCATCTGTGTGTTTGTGTGTCTGTGTGTGTGTTTATGTGTCTTTGTGTGTTTGTATGTGTGTTTCTGTGTGCTTGCATGTGGTATGTATATGTGTATGTAAGAATAGACACTTGCTTTTCTGTGTGTAAACGTGTACGATCGCTGATCTGTATGTTTATAGATATACACATATATGTGTGCGGGGTGTATTAACACATACTCACAAGCGGATAGGTATGCATGTGTCTACGTATTTATGTAAGTGCGTACATATATTCTCGAGCGTGTGTATATGTGCAGATATGCGCGTATGTATGTTTTTAGATATTATATATATAAAGAGAGATAGAGAGATATATGCATTGGTCTATATATGTACAGACGGCTGTTTGAGTATGTGTATATATATGTATGCATGCGCATGTATGTGTGTATACATATATATATGTGTATATATGTGTTTATATATGCAATGTATGTATATACGTATATATATAGATAATATATATATATATATATATATATATATATATATATATATATATACAAAATGGGACAAGAACGCAAAACATCCGCACAAAGACGATACAAAGAAAATAAGGACGGGTCATTCGGAGTTTTCTTTCTTCAGTCGAGTTCCAGTGTTTTACATTCCTTGGAAGAACGCAGCGAATGTATACGAAAACAAGGACAGAAGAAAACGGAGAATGTTACACAAATACAAATAACAGGACATAACAATAGGTGTCTTTGGAGTAAGGACGAATTAAATTAACCTGGCGTGTGTGGAAATAAAGCCTTTCCGTCCTTGCTTTCCTATACATTCGCGTGCTTTCTTCCAAGGAATCTAATGCTCTTAACTTAGGTTTTCCTTGGGGCTGGCTAGATTGGAGCAATCTCGAGTATAACCAGCCTAAATTGCAAAGATAATCTGGAACTTAACTGTCCTCATATTGCACTGACTTTAGATTAACACCCAAACACTCCGAAATATTTGTGTTGGATCTTCCGGCGCGAATGCCGGAAGCAGTAGAGCATATCATATCAAACTTTCTAGTAGAGTGACTAGGGTCATGGTGCAGTTTTCTTACAGAGGGTGCCCAAATCACTCTACTATACTGTCGCGACGACAAAATCAAAAACAAACAGTGTGTATGCGCGGAATTAAAAATATAAAGCGCTGATAATTTACCCATCGCACACTGTATATACAAGTATATAATAGTTCGTGTGTGGGGGTGCGTGCCTGTGTATGTATACATATATATGTTTGTGTATCTGTGTTTGTCTCCTCAACATCGCTTGACAACCAATGTTGGTGTGTTTATGTCCGTAACTTAGCGGATCGGCGAAAAAGAGAGCGATAGAAAAAGTACTAGGCTTACAAAGAATAAGTCCTGGGGTCGATTCGCTCGACTAAAGGCAGTGCTCCAGTATAGCCACAGTCAAACGACTGAAACAAGTAAAAGAGTATACATACATAGATATATATATATACATACACACACATATATATGTTGTTGGCATCCTTTTTGTCTCGGAAGACAATGGAGTTGCGCATAAAATAGTCTAGTCCGGCTTTTACATTTCATGTCCTGATACATTTCCTGCTGTGGCTGTGTAGTCCTATCCCGGAAAAACACTCCCTCTGGCAGGTGCCGCAAATGTAGCGAAGACTGTTCCTGGCTGGTTGTAATGTCATAGTTTCTTGTTGACGTCTTTTCTTGTCCTTCCATTTCTCCTCTCTCTCTCTCTGTCCTCCTTTGTTTTCCCTCTTATAATATATATATATATATATATATATATATATATATATATATATATATATATATATATATATATACATACATATATATATATACATACATAAACTCATGGAATGGTTGGCGTAGGAACGGCATCCAGCCGTAGAAACATTGCCAGATCAGACTGGGCCTGGTGCAGCCTTCTGGCTTCCCAGAACTCAGTTGAACCGTCCAACCCATGCCAGCATGGAAAGCAGACGCTAAACTATGATGATGATGATGATGATATATATATATTTACATATATGTGTATGTACGTGTTTTGGGATAGTCAGTGGACATTGACAGAATGAAAAGGTTATATGACTAATGAACCGAGTTCAATAAATGTAAATACGTATGCGCGCGCTTGTGTGTATAAGTGTGGTAAATATACAGCTAAGTATACACAGAAGTCGAGCAGAGAGGCTGCGTCATTCATGGGGGCTAGAATGTCAACGGAAATACGTTAACAAAAGTGTATATACATAAGTGTATATATAAGTATATGCACTCATAAATATATTAAAATTTATATATGTGTAGGACTCATTAAGCACGTGTCAGATTATCTATAACAATTGTTTCATTATTTTTAGAGGTGTATGTTTGGAGATAAAAAATGTTTCCCATAGGAAACATTTCCCATTGGAACAAAGGCCTTTGTGGATATAAATCACATCTAAATTAAAAAAAAAAACTGTCAACGGTATATCGGAAAACAAATACATACAGAACAGATTCAATGTAGCAGCAGAACAGAAGCCATCATTGTCGCATCATACAATCATACAGAGGTAATAAGTAGATTTATACATACATATATACATACATACATTCGTACTTACACACACACATATGTGCATACATACATACATAATGCACACACACATGTATAGATACATACGTATAAATATACATATATATATATGTGTGTATATATATACATATATACATATATATACATATATACATATAGATATATATATATATATGCATATATATACACGCATAATACATACATATATACATAAACACATATACACACACAGACACACATTCATATATAT
This sequence comes from Octopus sinensis, assembly GCF_006345805.1. Classification (NCBI taxonomy): domain Eukaryota; kingdom Metazoa; phylum Mollusca; class Cephalopoda; order Octopoda; family Octopodidae; genus Octopus; species Octopus sinensis. Next base: position 66,859,082 of record NC_043006.1, read on the forward strand.
ATGATATGTATAATATATAAATAATTTGCACTACAGATACACACACACACCACGCACACACACACACAAACACACACACACACATATTATATATATATATATATTCATGCTTATGTGTGTGTGTGTGTGTGTGTGTGTGTGCATGCTTGTATATTTGTATGAATGTGTCCATAGGTGTATATGTAGCTTTATATGTTTAAAAATATGCAAAACTTATGAAACGTACGACTTTATATACACATATATATCTAATCCGGCCCTCCACACACACATACATACGCACACAAACAAATACCTGAATCTGTATCCGTATATCGTATATATGTGTGTGTATATACATATATATATATATATATATATTATATATATATATATATATAGTGTGTGGTGTGTGTGTGTGTGTGTGGTGTGTATTTACATACATATACACATACAGACAGACATGTAAAAACATATAGCAGCAGATATATATATTTCTGCCTATTTTGGTATTTATATATATATGCATGTATATATATATATGTATGTGTGTGTTTATGCATATATATGTTTATACATATATATATATATACTTATATATATATGTATGTATGTATGTATGTATGCATACATGCATATATATGTTCGTATAGGGATACATATATCTACATATACATACAGTTATATATACATATGAATACATTCATTCACTCATACATACGTGACGAGAAGGGTTGAAGAATAATTCAATAAGTTGCAGTGTTTTAATGCATATTTGAACATTGAAAAATGAAGGAAAATATTAAGAATTGATTAAAAAAACATAAATAAGCAAGTTAAAAATGAATGGTAAATTATTGTGTTTGGAATTTAAAAAGAGATTTATTTAAACCAAATATTTTCTTCACTTCTTTATTCAAGCAGAAGATTCTGACTTTCGTTAAGGACATAATCTATATATATTCAATTTTTACCGAATTTATGTTGTTGTTGTTGTTGTTGTTTTTAATTTTTCTTGGTTTTTTTTTTTTGCATTCTTTAAATTTACTTTCTCGATTTAGATTTTAGATTTAGTAAACCTTCTTTACAGGAAAGTACGTGACGAAAAGTGCAATAGAAAATATATACGTACACATATATAATTACGTGTGTGTGTGCATGCGTATATATATATATAAAGAGAGTGAGAGAGAGACAGACAGACAGACAGAGAGTGAGAGAGTGAGAAAGAGAGAGACAGATAAACAGACAGACACGCAGATAGATAGATAAATAAATATACGTATGCAAATGTATGTATATATATATATGTGTGTGTGTGTGTATGAATATATAATTTTTTAAAACAGTGTGAATGATTTGTAGAGTTCATGTAAATGTCTTTCCATGCATGAATACTTGTGTATATATGTAAGTATGTATGTATGTATGTACGCATGATTGTGTGTATGTACGTATGTATAAATATATTTGAAATGTATATACGCATGTAGATATATATATATATATATATATATATACATATATCACATATACATACATGTATGTTTGCATATACTATATGCATATAATATATTATATTATATATATATATATATATGCGTGTGTGTGTATATATACATTGTATATATAGATATATATATATATATATATATATATATATAATATATATAATATATATATATTGCAGTATGCCTTCTTTCACTACACTTTATCAGATATTTTAGACTGGATGGCCAGATCGACATTCCACTGATATACGCAGCTTGCGTTATAATCGTCATTCAGTCTGACCTAGAGCAGAGAGTTATGTACATGAGTCATATAGTATTAGAACAATCGGAACGTCAATAACTAAAATTACCTGTGAATTTTATACGTCCGTTTCAAATGCTTACGTAAGAAATTGTTACGTAGATTCCATTTTCTTCAGTTTTTACAACCCCAATGCCACGATCGATTCAAATTTGCCAAAAGTAGGTGGAAGAACTGACATCACGGAAAACCATAGAAAGAAGAGGAAAAAAGAACGAAAAAATATAGAAGGAAATTTAATTTGTGAAGGGATAAAAGACTATATAATTGTAGAAGTGAGGAGTAATTAAACATAATTGAATGATAATTAATGAAAAATAAGCCAATAAATGAATTGTTAACGATTAATAAACTGCAATAAATTTCGGTTATAGAGAGAAAGAAGAGAGTAATAGATTATACTGGCAAAAATAAAATAATTGATGCTGAAGACATCTAACGACATAAAACCTTAGGGAATCACTGTTTTTCCTACTGGACCGTAATGTCTCTGATTTAAGGAAATATATGTATTTTGCTAATTCATTGTGCGTAAGCTGTAAGATTATGACATGAATTAGTCATAAGCATTTATATCATTGAGGAATGCTGTAGAATAAATTGTGATGGGTATTTTATTTTCATAAAGAACGAAAATCAGAAGAATAAGTACATATTTATTCCCAACTCGTTCCTGCAAATTCGAACGGAATCGTACGAATCTCTGTTACCCACGGAGATCAATTTCTAACCGTCGATAGAGGTAAAATTAAAACAAAACCTAAAATTAAGTTTAAGAACTAATTTCATATTTGTTTGCGCTTTGTTGTCATATTGCTATGTCTTGCTTTTATAAAATGCAACACTTTCAAAATTGAAACCTCAGTAAGGCGTTTAAACTCATAACATTTTGGCTTGGTGTGATCCTGTATATCACTGCAGTATTCAACTGTAAACCATGGACAGGGAGACCTAACCAAAATAACTTTGGTTAGTTTAATACCTTTATACGTACATGTGACCGCGTGTGTACCGTTGGCGATTTTTTTACTCCGTCTTCCCTTCACTAGATCTTTCCTTTTCCTGTGTTTCTGACGAAGAGCTCCGCTCGAAACGTAAAACCCTCCTTCTTCCCTTCGTTCCTGAGCGTCCAATAATACTATATTTGTTCCACGTCCTCGCGTTGTTG
>NC_043006.1:66869543-66937043 GCF_006345805.1 Octopus sinensis
TTGCAGGTACCCGGTGATTCTTGAGGGTCAACCCCACCACCACCCAAGTGTCACCCGAGGCTATAGTAGAAGACACTTGCCCAAGGTGCCACGCAGCGGGACTGAACCCCGACCCATGTGGTTGGGAAGCAAGCTACTTTATTTCATAACATTTGCCATAAAGACAGTACATAGAGTAAGTTAGCTTTGCGGGCTGGACGAGGACATTAATGAAATGAATGATAATGAAAGAAAGATGATGGGGATGGGAGAAGACAAAAAGCGCCCGCCGACTTCTGCTTCTCTGAAACATCGTTCTTTTAAAAACAAACACAAAACGAGGTATTAAACCTCTTACAATTTTGACAACTTTTCAATTTTTGGACTTGACAGTCTATTACTAACAACAACATAGTTCAATAATTACATATGATATAAATACAATACACAAAGCCCCTCCTCCCAGACCTGGCTTACACTTCCCTTAGGAATGCGCCAGCTCTAGGTCGGGGCCCCTCAAGGCGTATCACAATTTATGACTCGTCCTCAAAATCATTTGTGCCCGCACCCTCCACCATCCACCACGCCTCCCTCAGAATGTAATCGAGTTCCGTGTTAGCGTCGCCCGGGACCAAGCTATAATCCTCATTGAGCTCCTTCAGGCCAAGCGTCACGTCGAACGCCACGGCCTCCACAGCTACCTGCGGAGGCCATTCGGGGTCCTGTGTGAAGGCTAAAGGTGCTCCCTTATGGTGCTTTTCCATCACCTTTTCAATCTCTCCGCCTCTATGGAAGAGGATCAATACATCGTTTTTGCTCGGGTGCGGGATATTCAATTCTTTCGTTGGCGGCACAGTTCCCGCCAACGGTGTTTCTTCTCCTGTCGGTGGCACAACCTCAACCGACGTAGTTCCGGGACATTCCGGTACTATGTCACCGACTGCCGGTAACGTCCCGTTTCTCTTCCTCTTTTTCTTTTATTTTTCTTTTCAACTGAGGGAGGGTGCGTCTCCTCCGTGGCCGGAAGATTCACCTTTCCCTCCTCATCCCTAGGATCCTTTGGTGAGCACCTATTGTTGCTCACCTTCCTCTTTCGGCCTCTGTTTGAGGAGTCCTCCGCTTCCTCGGCCGTTTTCAGTCCCTCTTCTACAGGGGTTTCACTTAACTGTTCCGGGATCCTATTTTGTTCCCGGGGACAGTTCTTCTTTATATGGCCGGACTCCAAGCGCCGATGACACCTAGAGGGGCGACCCTCAAGCATCACCGGGTACCTGCACCCGGCCATTTTCAAAAAATCTGGAAGAACCAGATGGGCTGATTGGGTCCAAAGGGTCAAAATTGCTTTTGACCCAACCCAAACAGCCGCAGGAAGTACTTTCACATTAAGAAGCTTAGTTCCGCTGCTACCCAGACCTCGGCGGATAGTCTCCTCTATCCACTCGGGTTTTATCCCGGGTGTCAGCCCGCAGATCCAAGCTTTCGTCAGTCTCTTTTTTTGGTACGTGGGCAGGAATAAAATTTCCTTACCCCCCAGGGGTTTACTAGCAAATTTGCAAGCCTCTTCAGGGGTGTCAAATAGCAACCACACCGTTGCATATCTGACACCCCTGAAAATGAATTTAATTGTTGGCAAATACTCTGCCAGTTCCTTTTCAATTGCCGTCTTTTCGAATAGGGCGATGGTGTCGAGTGCCTTGGAGTAGGTTTTCAACACCACCGTCCTGTCTTCACGGTCTTTTAACCACTTTTTAGGCGGTATAATCTCCCATTCCAAAATGTTGTCATTTTTCATTGCCATGTTTTTTTTTTTTAAATATATTCAAAATAAGCTTAAAAAGCGAGAAGAAAAAAGTTCAAAAGTCCAAATAAAGTTCGATAGATGTTTTGAAAAAACAAAAAGGAGAAAGCACGGATCTTTTCTTTTTGAAAGCCAGATTTTTCAGATTTTTCTAGTTAACTAAATAATTTGAAACTTCGTATACTGGTAGAATGTGTCAAAAGAAAACAATAATTTCAACTAGTTTTTTTGACAAAAATGTATTTTATAAGTTTAAACGTAGTTTAAATCTGCGAATTTTAACCAATCGTATTGTCTGTTTTCATTTGAAATTATTAGCTGCATCCGTTAATGTGACGTAGATAGCTATTTTGTGAGTGGGTAAGCAGTAATGAAACAGCTGTGGTAGATGTGGTTATCATGGCAATGGTGGTAGTGGTGACAGTGTATGTGTATGATGGCAGCAATTATAGTGTTGGTGTTTTTGTAGAGGTGGTGGTGGTGGTGTTGGCGGCAGTGGATGATGATGATAATGATGATGATAGTAGTAGTAGCATTGATTATGTTAGGATCTCTCATGGATGGTAGTGTTGGTGTGTGTGTGTGTGTGTGTGTGTGTGTATGTATGGATCAAAACAGTTTGATTCAAATTCTGTGGTACTTATATATTCATACATACATATACATGTAGATGTATATAACATATATATATTGTATGTAAACATCTTTTATATATATATAATGTATGCATCTATAATACACACACATTATAAATATATACACATATATGCATATGCATTAGAATATATGTGTATAGGTGTATGTATATATATATATATATATATATATATATATATATATATATATATAATATATATATATATATATATATATGCATATGTTTGTATACATGTGTGGTAGCTATTTAGGACCTACACAAATTTTATATATACTCCACGAAGTTTACGATAAGCGGAGATGTTTACATTTTAGCTATTTACATGTTTACGTTAACTACGTCACAAAATAGCTGTTTACGTCACATAACAATATTTTGAGAAGCAGTAAATAATATGAAGCCGAAAGAAAGAATATCATTGGTTAAAATTCGAATTTTTAAACAACGTTAAACTTAGAAATTACAATTCCGTTTTCATTTTGGTTTACAATTATGTTTTCTTTTGACACATTCTACCAGTATACGAAGTTTCAAATTGTTTAGTTAACTAGGAAAATCTGGCTTTCAAAAAGAAAAGATCCGAAAGCACAACAGAAGGGAAGAAATCAACGGAAAGTCGCAATAAACAAAAATACAAAAAGGGGAGTTAAATAAAGTTCAAAAGAAAGCCAATAAACATTAAAACACAGCAAAAATCTTCTGGCCTTACGGTACTCCCGGCCTGAGTTGAACCTGGAACGCCGCAACTGGAACACAACTTGACACAAAAATTTGTCCAAAAGGTAATCCAAAAGTGGCTTATTCTTATAGTTTTCTTGCGAGATACGCCCACAAGAAGAATTCTCAATTCACCGTTACGGCCAAAATTTAACACTATTTTCAAACGAAAGTTTGGCAGGATACGCCCACCAAACCAATAATTTTCACAATTAAGTGAATATTTTCACTCAGCCTCAGGTAGACCAGAGTCTAATGAGGACTTCTTGCTTGTAAAAATAATTTGCAACATACAACAGGTCCCCACTAGACCCCCAAAATTCTTACCTTACGGCTGAGTATTCAAAAGTCTTCAATTTAAGACGGCTTTCAAAAACACGTCTTACATCTACGGTGTCCAGCACCACATTGACTTGCACATGCGTAGAAGCAACCTGTTAGCAAGCTACTTTATTTCAAAACATTTGCCATAAAGGCAGTACAGAGATTAAGTTAGCTTTGCGGGCTGGAGGAGGACATTAATGAAGTGAATGATAATGAAAGACAGATGATAAGGATGAGAGAAGACAAAAAGCGCCCGCCGACTTTCGCTTCTCTAAAAAAATTGTTCTTTTTAAAGATAAACACAAAACGAGGTATTAAACCTCTTTCAATTTTCCAATTTTTGGACTTAGCAGTCCATTACTAATAATAACAGTTCAATAATTACATATCGTCCTCGAAATAGCTTGTGCCCGCGCCCTCCACCATCATACACGCCTCCCTCAGAACGTATTCAAGTTCCGAGTTCGCGTCGCCCGGGACCAAGCTATAATCTTCATTGAGCTCCTTTAGCCCAAGCGTCACGTCGAACGCCACGGCCTCCACAGCTATCTGCGGAGGCCATTCGGGGTCCTGTGTGAAGGCTAAAGGAGCTCCCTTGTGGTACTCTTCCATCATTTTTTTTTTCAATTTCTCCTCCTCTATAGAAGAGGACCAATACGTTCAGTTCTTTTGTTGGCGGCACAGTTCCCGCCAACGTCTGCGGCTCATGGATATCAGCCGCCCGACCTTTCTTTCTTTTTCTCCTCCTTCTTTTGGGGGAGACTGCTGACCCAGGGGACTCCGTCACCAGACACGGGGGATCGCTATCCCCCTCCGCCACCTGAGCGTTCTTTGGCGAGCAGCCATTCTTGCTCGCCTGTTTCTTTCTTTTCGTGGAGGCAACCTCCTCCACGACTTCCACCGTCTCCCCCTCAAATGAGGGGGCGGCGGGCGCCTTTTCCCCTTCATGCTCCGGGGCACCACCTGTGCCCATCCATTCTCAGGATACCGGGAATTTCATTTCTCCCACGGCCACCGGTGTCCTCAGGGTCAAAGTTGCCTTTGACCCCTCCCAGGCGACCGCGGGAGCCATTTTCACACTCAGTAGCCTGGGTCCGCTATCTCCCAGGCCTCGCCGGATGGTCTTCTCGATCCATTCCGCCTCCGTGCCTGGGGGCAGCCCACAAACCCAGGCTCTTTTTACTTTTCTGCCACAATACGAGGGGAGGAACAAAATTTCCTCTCCCTCCAGTGGCTCGCTAGAAAATCTGCTAGCTTCCTCGGGGGTACCAAACAGCAACCACACCGTTGCAAATTTACTCCCCCGAGAAATAAACTTTATCGTTGGTAGGTGGTCCCCCAACTCTTTCTCTATGGTGCTCCTGTCGAAGAGGGCGATAGCTCCACGCGACCTAGAATAGGTTCGTAGGACTACCGTCCTCTTCTCAAGACTTTCAATCCACTGCTTGGGTGGGACAACCTCCCATTCCAAAGCAGTGGTTTCTTTTGTTGCCATGATTTTGAAAACAAGTTCAACTAAAAGTTCAAAGTCCAATAAGAAAAAAACACAATGACAGAACAGAAAGACAGAACAGAGAAAAGGACGAAGGAAGACAGTTCAAATAATGGCAACACAGTTCTGCAACTGGTAATCCTCACGAAACATGGTACTCCTAGTTGCAGCACACTTGGTTCTCCGTGGTAAATCCAAGCGAACAAATTAATTTTTGAGGAGGGGCTATGCCTCTTCAAAATACACAATTCTCACTAAAAGGTGAGACAATAAATACGTCAACAGGCAGAACAAATACATCCGAAGCAAAGTGAAGCTTATTACGCGCAGAAAAGTGTTAACACTAATTAACATTAATGCCAAAAAAGTATTAACGGCAAGCAATAAACCTCACTATGCTTCCAAAAATATCCAAAATGTCCTACCTGTTGCCGTAAAATGTTCAATAATTCACGTTAACACGTGACATTTGCCGGAGCAAAAAACAGCACGTCTGTCTGGTAAGAAGCTATTTACCACACAGCCACACCTGTCCATACTTCTAATATGCAATTCCGATTATCAACGTTGAAATATGAAATTAACGATCTCTGATGATGATTATGATGGGGCGTGGCTTTGTGGTTCGTTGCTTGCACCCAACATCATGAGATCATGGTTTCCATTCTCGATGCATTGGTTTCTTGAGAAAAGCACTTTGTTTCTCGTTACGTCAATCCATTCAGCTCTAAATGAATAACTATGCGACAGACTGACAATCTGTTCAGTGGTGGTGGGCAGGAATGCTGTGATATCAGTCATTTGTACGCCGTTGAAACTGGGTAAAGAGCCCCGTGGTTCTAGGACGCGTGACGGTAATGTCCAAATGTTGATGGTGAAAATGCACTATGATGACGAAGCTCAAAGAAGCAAAATTACGTACTGAAGGATAGTATCACCGTTGTTTGACGGGCCACCGCAGATGCTGGTATATTCCTGAGTTTTGTAACACTACACTTCTATAATAGACGTTTTCTTGGGTCGAATACCGTAATTTAGAAGGCTTTCAACGTATATCCGCTTTTAGTGTGTTGTTGTTTTATATCGTGTCATGTTGTCTCCAACCTTGTGGTAGTCGTGGTAGCTGCTGGTGACTGAAAGTGTATTTCTAGGAATACGTGTACAGGAAATGAACAACACTCACAAACAATCAACGGAAGCTTTATTTACTGAATATAATGTATTCTGTAGTATATTCTTAATTCTTTATTGCCCACAAGGGACTAAAGATATAGGAGACAAACAAGAACTGACAAAGGAATTAAGTCGATTACATCGACCCCAGTGCGTAATTGGTACTTAATTTATCAACCCCGAATGGATGAAAGGCAAAGTCGACCTCGGTGCAATTTGAACTCAGAACGTAACGGCAGACGAAGTACTGCTAAGCATTTCGCCCGGCGTGCTAACGTTTCTGCCAGTTCGCCGCCTTCTGTAGTATATTTTGTGATGGTCTTTTAACAGTTGTACTACCAGCAACAGTTACACACCGGGAGGGACTTGCTCCTGAGATCTATGACAATTGAGCTGGTACAGCCATTGCGGCTGGTTCATCGCAACTGGAAAATAATCGCTCTATATTTATGTCGATGACATCTCTGCTTTCTATCTTCCAACGGCTGGTGATGAAATGAGAATGGAGACATTCAGCGGTTGTCTCAACATTCTGGGGTTAAACACAAAACCACGTTTATACAGAGCTCACTGAGAAACTCCTAGATAGCTTAACGTTGATTGGTCGGTTAATCGGCTAAATCCCTTGATACTACTGCGGCTTGGCCATGCTGTCCTTTCAGCGATCCAGCGATTCGGCTTGGAATCTTCTACATTGTTTTACAGAATGCTATTTGGAACAAATATTCCATGAGTCGTTAAGAATGTATTATTTGCAAGTGAAAAATTGGCGAGGCCCAAAAATAGATGTTACTGATAACGACAGTAGAAAATAAAATATATAATAGTTTGAAAAACGATAACAAAAATATGTATTATAGATATCATAAGTAGGTGTTTAGACATGAATTATAAATTATTTTAGGAGAAGGAAAAATGGTGTTTTATATTTTTGTGGCAAGAAATTAGACGTCTCAGAAAAAAAAAAATATATATTCTATTTAGAGGCCAAAACAGTTTATTCTGCTGTCTTCGGTTCTGTTGAGGCAAAGGAAGAGGACTAGAGAAAACGTCGAATGCTGGAATGAGACGTAAGGGTTAACAGACGTTGGAAGAAGAAGAAGAAGAAGAAGAAGAAGAAGAAGAAGAAGAAGAAGAAGAAGACCAACAACAACAACAACAACAACAGCAGTAGCTGCAGCAAGAACAACAACGACGACTAAGAGAAGACGGCTGTCAAGGCGGGGAAATAAAATTCATAATTAATGTTTAAGCCACTGCTTACAGGTGCTATTTATATAATTAGTACGTTTTACCTTTCCAGAGTGTATACATATGCGTATGTGTGTGTAGTCTTGTATGTCTGTTCGTCTGTCTGTATGCATATATATATATATATTTATATATATAATATATATAATATATATATATATATATATATATATGTATATGTAATATGTATATATATATATGTATATGTATATATATGTATATATGTATATATGTATATATTATGTATATATATATATATGTATATATATATATATGTATATATGTATATAATGTATATATATATATGTGTATATGTATATATGTATATATATATGTATATGTATATATGTATATATATATCCGAAACGGTAATTATTTCTACGCCAGCTGCTATGTTGTTGTTGTTTCTGTCTCATTTGTCTAAAGTCGTATGACAACCACCGTTATATATATTTTGTTTATTCATTACTGTTTTCATTTCGTTTTCGTCTCTTGTATTTACATCCGTCTTGTGCGTTCACATTCCTGTCTTCTACCAAGAAATCTAATGCTTACAGCTTAGTTTTTTTTCTTGGGGCTGGCCGCGTTGGAGCAAATATCAGAATTGAACAGCCGAAATTTGCTACGATGATTCGGTGTCTGACTGAAGATTGAAGGCTTCGAATGATTTGTCTGTGTTCCGTGTTCGTCCCTTCCTGTATTTCACGTTCATTATATATAAAAACATTCATTCTTATATATATATATATGTATATGTATATATGTATATATCTATGCATATATGTATATATATATATATATATATATATATATATATATATATATATATATATATAATTTATATATATATATATAGGGAGATTGTCTCTAGACATGCACGTATTATTCAAAATATTTTGATTCAGCTCCAAGCCACTTAAAGTTTCGCAGAAAGCTAACTCGTTTAGGCTCGAATTATATATCACGTGTATATGTGTACATATATACATACATATGTATGTATGTTTATATATACATGTATATATATATATATATATATTATATATATATATATATATATATATTTTATATTATATATATTATTTATTAAAAGGTTACAACTCATGTATTACAGCGCTGCTAAAGTTTAATATGGTGAGAAGTCTCAAACATTCTTCAGGCGCAAACCACATATCATAACGAACTAAAGAAATTGAATAATAGTTCGTTATGATATATAGATTATACCGGAAGAATATATATTTTTATTTCTTTTTATTTCATCTAGTTTCAGCTCACGAGCTGTGGCCATACTGGTGCACAGCATGTTTATTTTCCCAATATATGAAACTTTCAATACATGTATTGTGACCTTTAAATAAATAAAATAATTTCTCACCAGATGGTGTTCTTTTGTTGTTGAATTTTCTGTGTATGTATGTATATATGCATATATGTATAATATATATATATATATATTAATATATATATATAATTATATATATATTATATATATATATATATATATAGGAGGTTATGAGAAGTAATGGTGTCATTAATATCCAAAGGTGTCAGGTAATGATGAGTAAGTTCTATGGACAGACCATATTTAATCTCCAGGTTTGGTGATTATGCGAATGAGTCAAACGTACGTCATGTATCAGCATGTTTATATATAATTTATTTTTCAGAATGCTGTGAAGATTATAGACCATAAATAGAAAGCCTTACAGCTGTTTCCAGGATATTTATTATATCCCTTCATCGGTGACGTGGGAGAGAATGGTTAAGCAATAGTTTATTTAGATAAGATACAAAATAGAGACTGTAGTGGAGGAATCAAAATAGATGTCAGATATGCAAGGATATTGTATTCGTAGATCCATTATTTAGGCATACTGGTATACATGGCCACAGCATGGCCACAGCTCGTGAGCTGAAACTAGAATCAATCAATCAATATGATTCCAATACCTTGTTAGTAAATTCCAATAGTATTTAAAATTGGTCATTCCAATACTATTGGATTTTACTCGCAAGGTATTGGAATCTTATACGTATACCATTAGGCCTAAATAATGGATTTACGAATGCAATATCCCTGCGTATTTCACATCTGTTTTGATTCCTCCAATTCACTCTCTATTTCGTATCTTATCTAAATTAACAATGTTCTCACACCGTCTCCGATGAAGGGATATAATAAATATACCGCGAAGACCTATTTATAAATGTTCTAAAATCTTCACAGCCTTGTTTTTTTATTATCTCATTCTTAATATATGCATTAGAATTTTATTTTATCTAGTTTCATCTCAAGAGCTGTGGCCATGCTGGGGCACCGCCATTTGGTGTTGCTACATGATTTTACTTCACGAATGTTTTTTATCAATTGCCATTTGGTGCATGAGAGAGTTCGATGCAGCTGCCCTCATCTGCACCTCCTGCCGTGAAGTTGGTTCATCTGGGACACCTGACAGGAAGAGATCCAGTTTTATTTTAAAGACATCTGCATCCACCCCATGCAGGTCTCTTAGGTTCTTCGGGAGGATATTGAAGAAAGAGCTGTGGGCCTCTGAGGCCCAGGCTATCACAGTATCTTGTCCTACATCTTGATGGCAAATTTGGAGTCCTTGGTACTATGCAGTGGCGCCCAGTTCTGGCATTTGTGTAACTCCCGATGCCAAAGTTTGGGACAAGTCCTTCTAGGATCTTCCATATGTATATTACGGCATATCTCTCTCGCCTACGCTCTAAGGAATAGAGTCTTAATCTTTTGAGTCTTTCCCAGTAGCTTATATGCTGCACAGAGGCTATCTTCTTCGTGTAGCTTCGTTGGATCGCCTCAAGTTCCGTGATTAACTTGACACTGGATGGTGACTATAGCTGAGAGCAATTGTCAAAGTGGCTTAGGACAAGTGTCCTCCAGAGGACCATCATGGTCTCCTGGTCTCTTGTTCTAAAGGTTCTAAGAGTCCATCCGGTCAGCCGCCTACATTTCATTGCCAATTTAGCAGCATGCACATGAAAGGTTGCATCATCACTCATGTAAATACCCAGATCTCGCACTGATTGTGCCTCTGGGATTGCAATCCCTCTAGGTCCAGTGTATTTATTGGGTATTGCATTTAGTTTTGCATGCTGATAGCATAAAGCTTGAAACTTTTCAGCATTCAATTGCATGCTATTCTTTTCAGCCCACTTGTATATTTTGTCCAGCTCACATTGCAGGTGCTTAGTGTCTCCAGGGTTCTGTATTGCCTGTGAAACTTTTGTATCATCTGCATAACTTGTGATCGTGGCTCTCTGCGTGGCTGAGGGCATGTCTGAGAGGGCCATTATGAACATTAGTGGTCCCAAAACAGTGCCTTGCGGAACACCGCTCACTATTTGCGTGTTAATGGCTACTACCACCTGACTTCTATCCTTCTGAAAGTCATGAAGCCATTCTCCCAATTTTCCAACTATGCCAAGATCACGCAGTTTGTGACATATTATTCCATGATCGACTTTATCAAAAGCCTTTGCAAAGTCGAGATATATGACTTCCACATTTGAGTGGTTGAGCAGTCGTTTCAGCACCCAGTCATAGTGTTGTAGGAGCTGAGTTAAGCAGCTTCTTCCTGGTCGGAGACCATGTTGGGTGTCAGGTAGCAAGTCATTTTCTTCAAGGAAGGTGATTAGTTTCCTTCTGACTATTCGTTCCATGAGCTTGCTGATGTGTGAGGTCAGAGAGATAGGTCTGTAGTTCTTGGCGCCGCTCTGCTACCTCCTTTATGAATAGGGCATATTTTACCTTCCTTCAGTTTTCTTGGAAGTTGCCAGTTCAAGGAAGCTCTGAAAGAGGAACTGCAGTGGTCTTGCTAGGATTCTCTTACATACTTTTAGAAGGTTGCTGGGAATCCATCAGAGCCAGTAGCTGAGTTTTTTCATTTCATCTATAGCCTTTATTAAATTCGTCTTCCTTTATATGATGTAATCAATTATCGCTGCCTCTGATTTTATATCTGCAGTGGTAAAGAAGTCAGTTGGATTGCTGACTTGAAAATGCCCTAGGGGTGGAGTGAAAATACTCTTGAATTTCACTTATCCTCATTGGATTTCACTTATCCTCATTGGATTTCCTGTGAGTGTGCCATCCTTTTCAAGGAGTGGCCCTATCCTACAGTGCACCGTAGCTGTTTCTTTGGCATACCTGTAGAAAGCTCTGCGGTTAGATTTTATGTTATCTATAGTCCAGGCTTCTTCGTCTGCTCTTTCTTTTCATGGGAGAGTTGCAGACATTTTTCAATTTCCAACAGTTTTATTTTCAGGCGGGACTTTTCATTGCGTAGTTCTTGGACTCCGCTCTGCTACATCCTTTATGAATAGGGCATATTTTACCTTCCTTCAGTTTTCTTGGAAATTTGCCAGTTGCAAGGAAGCTCTGAAAGAGAAACTGCATTTGTCTTGCTAGGACTCTCTTACATGCTTTTAGAAGGATACATATATACAAGTATACACATATGCAGAAGTAGCTATTGCCTGATCTACACACATTCACTTCTGTTAAATCCTTTTTTTTATGTTACAAATATTTTATCTAACTTCTTTCTTTCTGTACCTAAATATAAATATCAAGTTGTTTGCGTTTAGTTGCTGCGCAGTTATCTCCTCTTTCTCCCTACTCTTTTTTCAAACGGGATGCAGGCTCCGGCATTGAATATGGTAACAATTTCCCCTAATTTCTATATCAGTTTTCGAATACCTCCGTTGTAAATATTCCAACAGGTTTTTCACATAAAAATTTCATCTGGTGAACGAAATTTCTCATTACTTTGATAAGTTCACCGTATCCTCTGGCATGCAAGTGTCAACAAATAGCGTAAATAGTCAAACAAAGTCGCCATTTTTCCAAATCCTGTTACGTTTCACGCATAGTCTTGAATTCTGCAACAGCTTCTTGGTGCATACGTCGAACTGTACTTTCGACTTGAAGAATTCGACTTGTGTGCCAGAAAATACGGTTTACACAGTGTATCACTCACGACGTTTTGAGAGGTCTTATTTCAGATGTTATAGTTTACAAATAGCATTTTATATATATTCACACCCAGCCAGAAACATACATCAACACACATGTCATGATGCCTACATGCACAAACAGGTATATGAATATATAATGTATATATGTATATATATATATATATATATATTATATATATATATATATATAATTATATATAATATTATATATATATATCTAATATATCGTATATATAATATATATATATATATCTGTATGTAAATATGTATTGTATAATATATATATATACATGCACATGCAGCGTTTGAATAAATGTAACCATGCACAAAACACATACAAATACACACACAAGTATACAAAAAAATTGCACACACGCGTACATGTATATGCATGTATGTGTGTGTGTGTGTGTGTGTGTATAGATAGATTGATAGATAGAAAGATACAGATACGTATGTTTTTATATACATATATATGTCTATATATGTTTATACATAGATACTTATACATGCATACATACACATATTTATATACATAAATATTCATAAGCACACACACTCACACACACACACACACACACATAATACAAAGAAGTAATACCAAGAAAAAAAAAATGGAAGACAGATTAAGCGGTGTGGCATTCACTGCGTGAACGACCCAACAAGAAAATCGACAAAGACAAATGATTGCGAGAGAAAAAGGATTGTGTTCACTGAAGCATGAAGAATTTTGGATGGTAAATTACCAAATAACACATCGGTAGCGTGGTATAGTGATTGATTGCCATTTCCAGGGTGATGAGGTGGCGGATTGGTGTTGTTGCTTATCATCTTCAAGGATCGTAATTTTGACCACGTTGTTGTGGAACGCCAGCCTTCATCCATATTCGAACACCTACGTACGTAATGATTACGGTAAATTACATGTGCACACATACACGCACACAAACATACACACACACTCACACACAAACACACAAACACACACACACATATGAATAGATATATGCACACACCACGGGCACATGTGTGCGCATATTCATTATTTGCGTTTACTTTTTTATCTGCGAGTATAACTAACTTCACATATAGACATAAATATACATATTTGCATAGATATATACATATATATGCATACGTATATATATGTATATATATGTATATGTATGTATGTTTGTATGTATATGTATATATATATATATAACGGGAAGCTTTATGAAAATAAACACAAGGCGAAGCCAGGTGAATACAACAAACAATTGTATTAGTATGGCGCTCAGAATATAAATAAAACAAGTCTTTACGTTTCGAGCCTACGCTCTTCAACAGAAAGATACACAGAAAAGAAACACGGAAAGAAACAAGGAGAGAAAAAAATGAGTGCAGAAGCTAGCGAATCAACATATATATATATCTTTATATAACAATTGCTGCGTGGAAGGTGTTTAGAAGCCGTTTAAAAACACACAAAAACACTTTTTGTGCTTTTAAATGGCTTATAAAAACCTTCCCCGCTGCAATTGTTTTCATTTTCCACCACACGATCTCAAATCAGGTCACTTGCCATGCGAATACATCTCCCTATATACACTAACACACACACACACACAAATATATATATATATATATATATTCTTTTATTTTGTAATTTGTTTCGACCATGCAGCAGTGGTCATGCTGGAGCATATATATAAATAAGTAACTATTTTCATATATATTTATATCCATAAGTACACATGTGTGTAAATCGATTTACTGAAAAATATTTATATATATAAATAAATACGTATAGACAGACTTATAAATACATATAAAGATGCTGCAAAATACGTAAATTATGAATGTGTGTATACGTGTATGCGAGTGCGTACATGGTCTTATGCTAGTGTATACCTCGAGATGAATGCAATTATACGTGCTTACGTGTATGTGTATGGTCTCAGAAAACTACCCAAACAGCGATCCTTCGAGCAGACGCAACCATTGAAGCAACACCAATCACTTCTTCGGTTATAGCAATTAATCGTATCTTTATTTTTATCTTCCCGCCAAAATTATTCATGCTTCGGTGATGACAATCCTACCTGTCTTGAGGGTCCTGAGTCCTAGTTGTTATTTTTTTCTCCGAATCCGTCTCGTAGGGTTTGCCTCTGCTTTTATTTATGATCACCATTATTATTATTATTATTATTATTATTATTATTATTATTATTATGTAGATGTGTATACATATCTACACGCGCGCACGTACACACACACACACACACAAACACACACACACATTTGAAGAGAGTGTGAGAGAATTGCAATTATATACGTGTTTATGGACTGGAATGAAGGAAAAAAATGAAGGTAATTATACACATTACACACACACCGATGCATACACACGCATATCCATGTATACACACACATATACACACACACATATACGGAGTAAAAACGTTTATTTTTAAGTGTATTTTACCGAATTCTCTTCTGAACAATCAATCTCTCTGAAATGTATTTTCGTTTATCATTGTGAATAACCTAAAAATGATGAAACCGGTCAATTTAAAATTGCAATTCGGTTTGAGCGTCAGGTGCAGAAGAAGAAGAAGACGAAGAAGAAGAAGACGAAGAAGAAGAGGATGAGGAGGAAGAGGATAAGGAGGAAGAAGAAGAAGAGGAAGAGAGGAAGAGAGGAAGAGGAAGAGGAAGAAGAGGAAGAAGAAGTAGATGAAGAAGAAGAAGAAGACGAAGAAGAGGGAGAGGAAGAAGAGGAAGAAGAAGTAGAGGAGGTAGAGGAAGAGGAAGAGAGGAAGAGGAAGAGGAAGAGGAAGAAGAGGAAGAGGAAGAAGAAGAAGAGGAAGAAAAAAAGAGGAGAAGAAGAGAGAAGAAGAAGAAGAGGAAGAAGAAGAAGGAAGACGAAGAAGAAAAAAGAAGAAAAAGAAGGATAAGATGAAGAAGAAGAAAGACGTAAGAGGAAGTCGAAGAAGAAGAAGAGAGGACGTAGAAGAAGAGAAGAAGAAGAAGAAAAAAGAAGAAGAAGAAGAAAGAGTGAAAGAAGACGGGAATGGAGTGAAAGAAGACGGGAATGGAGTGAAAGAAGAGAAAGAAGAGGAGGAAGAAGAAATAGAAAAAGAAGCGGGGGAAGAAGAAATAGAAGAAAAAAAAGAAGTGAAAGAAGAAGAAGAAGAAGAAGAAGAAGAAGAAGAAGAAGAAGAAGAAGAAGAAGAAGAGTAACTTAGTGGAAGAGGTGTCTTCTACGTAGTTAGTTGACATGCTAGACACTTGTCAAATCTTCCTCAAATTACACGCTATTGTTTTCAAAAGGGAGACAAGCACTGAAATTGATATAGTGCACGGGAAAATATGGAATAACTATGATTTGATCGTAAGTCATACTTGGTTATGTCTGCTTCTCAGTTATAGTTGGTGTGGACCTAATCCGCAACAACATCATGACCAACACCATCACCAACACCAACATCAACAACAACTGCAACAACTACGAGTTTTTAACAACATATTTCGGTTATTATGCAATCCAATATGTCGACTGATTTTTCTAGCCTCAATTTCGCACCAGCTTAAATTTTAATCAATGTTAATGGCTGCAACATCCTATTTAGGAGGGCATGCATCTAAATACTTATTTCACTCACACTTCTTTGCACGGAATTGACGAGTAAATGTTGAAATCGTGTAATGAATAAAGTCAATATGCATTAAACGTCGCTTATGCAAATAGATTCGGTCAAATGTGCCAATGTTAGTTTGTCATGATGAAAGAAATCATGTATAAAACCTTGCTTGTACTGCAAATTGTTGATTACTAGCCATTATTTAGACACAGGGTGACGAGTGCTGCTTTAGTATAAGAGATAAACTCTAAATATTTCGTGACCGTCCATCTTCGTTTGAAAGGCAATTCAGTTAACACGTCGATAACATTACAAAATGTGTCTCTGAAATGCTTAGATTTATTCTTCCGGCCCTGAAAATAAATACTTCGGGAATTAGTAACTGACATTCTACCAGGTTCTCGTGCTTCTAGTCACATAAAAGTGATACTGTTGCACACCATACTTTCCTCGCTTTGTTATTGCATCTCAAACTTGATGCAATACAAATCCTCACATTATAAGAAAGAAAAAAAACTTCTCTTTAATAATCTTCTTTGGTTTCAACTTGAGCTCCAGCACGCTGGTGCTTCAAACTCTTACAGATGTAAGTCTGCAGGAATTGAACCCGAGTATAAAACATAGGAGTTATTCGTCTGGCAGGAATTACAAGGTCCATGGGCACCGACATATCGTGTTGTTCGATTGAATAAAAATTCAAAGTAGAGATCAGTGGTTTGCAACCGTAGCTCCCAGTGCCTCATGCGACGCTCAAGTACCTTCTTGGCGACCTCTGACGCTCTTCCTTCGATAAAAATAATTTTTTTTTCTTTGAGCTGTTTTATTTTCTTTTGTGATTTGGTTCTGGACCGGATATTAAAAAAGGCCGAGAACCACTGATAAAGACACGGTACAACACATTTCTTGGGAGCTCACTTTTGTCAATCACATCTATTCCAGTGTTACATTTAATCGGCTCTGAATGAATAAAAAGTAAAATCGCAGTTCGACAGATTTGAACTCAAAACGTATGAAATTAAATACGCTAAACAGTCTACCACTTGCCACCAACCCTGCAGTTAAACTGTAAGTTGTAACAGTGAAATGAAATAAGTAGCGTTGTGGGAGAAATGTGTAAGTGGTATCTTTTCTGCTGAATGCCTGAATGTTTGGGATTTGGGATCCAGTGAATTCCATTAACCCCAGTGTTCAATTGGTATTTGGTTTTTTAACCACGAAAAATGAAAGACGAAGGGGAACTCGGCGGAATTTTGAGTCAGCTACAGCAGATACAAGTATTTGCATAATCAGTTTTTATCGCTCTCATATATACAGACAATAAATTCAACCTCTGTGAGATTTGTGGACAGCCATCAAAAAGCAGGCTTATGGTCAGGGGGCCAAGAACTCTGGAGGTCTCCACTGCCACAAGCTCGACCATAAACCGATTCCATGACAGTTTCTTTTTCTCAGTCTGATGAGCCGTGGAACCTGGGCTGGAACCAAGTTGCTGCTGAAGAAGGCGTCATAACATATGGCATCCAAATGAGGGGCCTAGCGCAACAGAAGGGGAAAGTTGCCATAGCGTCCCCGAAAATATGAAAAGTAATGTCGACATGGGTGGAATATGAACTCAGAGCGTAAAGACGGACAAAATGCCGTTAAGCATTTTGTCCGCACAGTAACGATTATGACACCCTTGAATACTGCTGCCCTAATTAATCTTTTGTATTATAGGCACAAGGCCTGCAATATTGGGAGGAAAGGCAAGGTTGATTACATCATCGACCCCAGTACTAGACTGGTACTTAATTTATCGACGCCCAAAAGTATGAAAGGAACTCAGATCGTAAAGACGGACGAAATATCATTAAGCATTTTGTCCGGCACGGTAACGATTCTACCAGTTCATCACTTTAAATGCTGCTGCTCTAATTAATAACACCAAGAAAATGGACAAGTCTGCAGAAGCCGTGGTCCAGATTATAATAAAGTTGTTTAACATTTATTTACATATCAAAACTGTCTAAGTTCAAACTGCACTTTAGAATGCGATAAAACAGGATGTGGCCGCAGCAAAAGTTCATTTCATTGTAATTTTATGTACGTACACTTCCTGATCTTGACCTGAGGGCAGCTACAATTATAGATCTTGCGCACGCATACATATATGAAATACACCGATACAATTATGTAGGTATAAATGTATCTTTGCACAGACTCACACACACATATGTGCCGATATGAACAAACCCATGTATGTATGTAAACAGTATTCCTTACGTGTGTACGCATTCTGCTTCAAGAAATGTTTGAATTCCTCCAATCAAATCGTTTCTTATTGACGTGCTTGACAATTTAATTTGCGTGGTATCGACCTCGTTCGGGTATTGGCTGCGGACCAATTATTGTCTAAACGTTGTTCAACTCTGTAGATTCTAGAAGAGTGTTAATGATTTTATCGGCCCCGAAGCAATTGAAAATAAAGTTGGCCAAACCAGAGTTTGAATTCGGGACTTACAGGTACAGAATTTTAAGTAGTTTTGTCTAATGCCTTTAGTTCATCGTAAAACACACCAGATACACACCTACACACATACACATACATCAGCACACCACCATCACCATCACCATCATCACCACCATCACCACATTCACACACATACACACACAATTACATATACATATATATACACATCCACTCTCTCACAGTAGCGAAACTACAATATGTCAGAGTATGTATATATATGTATGTATGTATATGTCTGTGAGTGTATACGTGAGAGCACTGTGTTTGTGTGTGTGTGTTTATACACACAACACACACACACACACACATATATATATATATATATATATATATATATATATATATATATGCATACCTAATAGATATGTACCTTATATATAGATACACGTACATGTATATATTTTGTATATATATATATATGTATATTTTGTATATGTACGTGCATATATTTTGCATATAATATATATATATATATATTTAGATAGATAGATAGATACTTACATATAGGTATATGTACATATAAATATGTAGATTTATATATGTATATATATATATATATATATATATATAATATATATATATATATATATTTATATGTGTGTGTATATATGTAGGTATACATAATATATGCATATTTATAACATATACACATACTTTCATGCATCTATACCTACCTACCTATCTATCTACCTTCATAGATACAAACACACATACATACATATACACATGCACACACACATACATATATACTCACATACATACATATATACATACATACATATATACATATACACACACGTACATATATACATGCACACATATATACATGCATACATATATACATGCATACATAGATATATACACACATATATACACACGCAAACACATACAGATATACATACAGACATATATATTATATATATATATATATATATATACATATACATGCATGCACACACAAACATACATACATTCATACAGACGTGCATACATACATACATACATACATACATGCATATATACAGACATACACACATATATACACACATATATACACACATAATACATACATGCATACATATACATACGTGTGTACGTACATAAAACCACTGCCAGTTGTATGTTGGAAAGTAATAACATCACATGACGAGAATTAAGCAAAGTCTGCGTTAGAAGTTTAGATAAGTTAAATAAATAGATTACTTGAAGAATTTAACATTGGTAATAAAATATTATTAATAGGTCTAGGAAGGCCCCGAGAGAGTGAGAAAGAGAGAGGGAGAGACATAGAAGGATAGAAAGAGACGCAGAGAGAAAGAGAGAAGATGGGAGGTGGAGGGGGAGTAACAATGAAAGAGAACGAATGGCGGACACTAGTAACGGTCAATGGAATTTCCATTGCTTCTAAGAGCAGATTCGAACGGCCGTTTCGTCTGGATGTAAATAAATATTCTACAGCCAAGGCAGATGACTAAACGCCATTTCTTCCAAAAATTACAACCACCACCACCACCACCATCATCATCACCACCACCATCATCAACTCCACTAACACTATCATCACCACATCATCACCACCACCATCATCACCACTACCACCAACACTACAACCATAATCACCACTACCACCACCATCATCATTACAACCACCACTATCACCACCACAACCTATTTCTTTATTACCCACAAGGGGCTAAACTTAGAGGGGACAAACAAGGACAGACATAGGTATTAAGTCGATTACATCGACCCCAGTGCAGAACTGGTACTTAATTTATCGACCCCGAAAGGATGAAAGGCAAAGTCAACCTCGGCGGAATTTGAACTCACAACGTAACGGCAGACGAAATACCGCTAAGCATTTCGCCCGGCGTGCTAACGTTTCTGCCAGCTCGCCGCCTTTATTACCACTACCACCACCACCACTATCATTACCGCCATCACCATCACTACCATCATCATCACCAAATCACCACTACCACCACAATCATCACCACTACCACCACCACTACCACCACCATTATCACCGCTACCACCACCACCACCACCACTATCATTACCACCATCACCATCGCCACCATCATCATCACCAAATCACCACCACCACCCCCGTTTATTTTTTTCCGCGTGTAAAAAGTTGTTTTGTTGCGTTTGTGGTGGTTGTTGTTATTCTTGATGTTGGTGGTGATGATTATAATGACAGCGGTGGTTGTGGTGGACGTGGTGGTGGTGTTTGCTGCAGCTGTTATGAAGCTTGTTGATGTTTTTGTTGGTGTTGTTGTTGTGGTGGTAGTGATGGTGATGGTGTTGGTGATGGTGGTTGTAGTAGTAGTAATGGTATGGTGGTACTGGTGGTGATTGTAGTGGTTGCTGTGCCTGTTGATGTCTTTGTGGAGGTGGTGGTGTTGGTGGTTTTTGCGGTGATTGTAGCGGTTGTGTTCGTTGATATTTTTGTTGTTGTTGTGGTGGTGGTGGTGGTGGTGGCGATCGTCGTCGTCGTGATGGTGATGGTAGTAGTGGCCGTGCTGCTGCTGTTGCCGATTGATATCTTTTAATCCCAGGTCAACCGAAATCTACTCTAGGCACAAGGCGTGTGTAGGTGTGTGTGTGTGTGTGTGTGTGTGTGTCTGCATGCGTGTGTATACATGTATATATCACTACCATCACCAACACCACCAGTGTTCACCATCATTATTATCATCAGCAACATCATCATCGTTATCACCATCACCATCATCATCATCATCATTGTGATCATTATTTCTCTCTGTCTCCCTCTCCCTCTCCCTCTCTGTCTGTCTCTCTCTCTCTCTGTATATATATATAGATATATGATTGATAGCTTGCCGCTACACATTTTTTATTTTCTCTCCTTATTTCTTTCTGTGCTCCTTTCTGTGGAAGAGAGCAGGCTCGACTCGAAACGTTAAAGACATTTTCACATCCCAAGCGTTAAAACTAATACATCTGTTTGTTGTTTACACCACCTGTCTTCATCTTTTGTTTTTTATGTGATTTCTCCCTATATATATATATATATATATATATATATATATATACTCAGATATAAATACACACACATATATATATATATACTCATATATATATATATATATACACATATATATACATATATATACATATACATACATATACATATATATATATACATATATATACATATATATATATATACACACACACACATATATATATATATATACATATACATATATATACATATATATATACACACACACACACACACAGACATGCAGGAAGTAAATAGACACCCTAAATTTTCAAAGTTTCTGATCTAAGCGCCTGAACATTTTTTCAGCAGTGTAGAATTTACAATGTAAATTTTCTTTTTCATTCCAGGTGCCATTATATTAAACATTTGCGAAGAGTATCTATGCCACCCACAAAAAAATTCAGCAGAGCAGTCAGATTTTCAAAGATGTCGTATTGTTGGGTAGCCTGAGGCTGGTCTTAGCCTGCGAAAAATTGCCGAAAATCTTCAAATTCTCCTAGCTACTGTTAATAGAATTATAGTGCAATTCAAAAGCCAAAGAAAAGAATCAACAGATTCTCGTCCCGGCCGACCTGGGCCCTCGGAAAGGAAGCTTCGCTATTTGAAGAGAGCTGTGGAAAACGAACCCCGTTCGAAGGCTTCTTACATTGCAAAACAGCTAGAAGTTAGTCCAAGAACGTGTGTTACATATCTGCATAAGCTTGTGTATTATGGACGAGTAGCTAGAAGAAAACCTCTCCTTCAACAAATTAATATCATGAAAAGAAAGAAATGGACTAAAGAGATGTCAGAAAAATCCAGTTCATTTTGGGATAGAGTGATTTTCTCCGATGAATACAGATTTGCATTACTTTCACACATTGGACGTGTTTGGGTCTGGAGGCTTCCCAATCAAGATTTCCCGGCTGCAACCAACTGTAAAACCTGGTGATATCTCGATAATGGTATGGGGAGCTATCACCAGCAATGGTCGTTCTGAGCTGATCGAATGTTTTGGAATCATAAACTCTGAAAAATACATCGAAATACTTAAGCAAGAACTATTTCCGATATAATAGTTATCGCCATACTAATATGGCATTCTTATAAAAATAAGAAAAAAGCTGTCCGCTTATTAGCTCCATGAGGCCATCGCCTTAAGTTAGCTATTTGATACACAAACTGTATCCATATAACCTTCGAACAAGGGAGGTCAGTCGCTCCACACTACTTGACCGGCAGCTACAGACGCGTTTCGGGGTATTGCCCCTTTTCAATGCAGCGTAGCCAGCCAGTAGGTGTCGCTTCCGACAATCTCTGTTCGAAGGTTATATGGATACAGTTTGTGTATCAAATAGCTAACTTAAGGCGATGGCCTCATGGAGCTAATAAGCGGACAGCTTTTTTCTTATTTTTATAAGAATGCCATATTAGTATGGCGATAACTATTATTTTCCGGGAACGCTGCCGCTGTTCTCTTTTAGAGAGACTTAGTTATTTTAATATTTCTATTATTTCCGATATATTCACACGATAACATAACGAAAAATGAGTTTTTATTCATGGAAGATGGGGCTCCATGTCACACACCGAAAAAGAATCAACAATGGCTGACTGAAAATGAAATCAAAAAGGTTCCTTGACCGAGACAAACTCCTGATATGAACCCAATTGAAAATCTTTGGATTATACTAGATAGAGCTATACAAAAAAACTCGAGAGAAACCTAAATCTAAAGATGAATTGTTTCGATTGTTGCGTCAAAATTGGGGAGAAATTCCACAAGCGACAATCACAAAGTTCATCAGTTAAATGCCAAAAAGAGTTTCTGAATTAAAAACTGCAAAGTGAATTTCAACTAAATGCTGAAGTATGTAGTCCTTCCTATAAATTACATCTCAATTGTTCGCTTTGCGAATTATATAAGATTTTGAAAATTATAGGTGTCTGTTTACTTCCTGTATGTCTTTGTATATATATGTATATATATATATGAAACGGATACCCCTGCGTTGTTCTTATATGTATTTTCCCTCTCTCTACAATACATTGACACTGCCACCTAAACCGTATATTTTGGGGGCTGTTTGAAGGATGTGTCTTTCTAACATCCATCATATTGCCCATTTCCCCATATCGCGTCAGCCTCTTACCACCTCTCCGTCTCCCTCCCTTTCCTTCTCCCTCTCTCACTTTCTCAAACCAATGAAACATTATATTGTGTAATCCGTAGTAGCATCAAATAAACTTTGCCAGTATTCTATATATATAAAATATTCGCTCTTTTTTCCCCTTCAGGCGCATTTCGACGCCGGCTTATTTTGAATCTAGATATTAGGGTATTTTAATATTATATTCATAAAGTCATATTTTATTGACAAACGCTAAGATTTTACGAAATTTATGGTCAAAATCGGGCTGGCTTCGTGAACCAGTCGGTAATATTTGGGTAGCTGAGCGAACTGGATGTTAAAATTTTGGCAGAACATTAGGGTATCTCTAACGTTCGACCGTACATAATGTGCAGGTAGATAAGGTAGAGAAATTGATAGACATGTATATATATATATATATATATTCTATATATATATATATATATATATATATATATATATATATATATATATAAGTATATATATATTATATATATTACATACACGAACGATCTATATATACGGTTATATATATATATATATAAGGAGAGAGTGAGAGAGTGATAAATAGATACATATACATATACATATGTATACACATACACGCATGTGTTAATGTGTGTTTGTAATGTGTGTGTGAGTGTGCGCATGTGTGTATATGGATATATGCTCTGACAGATAATAGATACATGCAGAACAGAAATAAATATTTACATACACACAAAAAGAAAACAAAAACACATACAACACATGCGCACGCACACAGACACTCAGTGGCATACATCCACACACATGCATCCACGCAGTTACTCACACCTGCACACGCAAACACACACACACACACATACACACACTATATATGTATACAAATACTATGTTTATGTTCACATGTGTGGGCTTGTCTGTAAACGTGTTTATGCGTAAACAAGAAGTATATAATTTAAAGCACGTGGATGTGAATATATAAGTTTCCATTCGGCTATATGTAGGCCCTGTAAAATGTACTGAAGTATGAAATTTCGAGAAAATGAAACTGTTGTATGTATATTGGCTGAAATGAAGCGAAAAATAAGTAGTTATGTTATGAGGTATAATATTAATTCATTCTACACTCACAAACAGAAATATGCTTAACTCTGGTGTATATATATATATATATATGTATGTATATGTATGTATGTATATATGTATATATACATATATATATGTATACATATATATATATATATATATGCATATATATATACATATATATATATGTATACATATATATATATATATGTATACATATATATATACATATATATGTATACATATATATATATGTTCATAATATATATATATATATATATATAGATACATATATATATATATAGATACATATATATATATAGATACATATATATATATATATATATATATAATATATATATATATATTACATATATATATATACAAATAAATATATAGTAAATATATGTATATATCTGTACACCACTTCAAAATTTCTATACACGCATATATATGCATATACATACATATATATATATACCTGTGTAAGTCATACTTGTATATATATAAATATATGCACACTCATGCACACGCACACACAAGTAATGACGCCGGGTAGAATAAAATATTGAATCTAAACACCCATAAACGCTTATATATATTCACAATTTATAAAATTTGTTCACTAGTTTTTATTATCGCAACTGTCTGATGGCCGGTAACGTGAAACTCTGAATAACAGAGGGTGGAGTTTAGCTTGACTGTAATAAAAAAACACGTCATATATATATATATATATATATATCAGGTTGGCAATTAAGTTTCCACGGTTTTTTAAAATTTTGGAATTTCTTGCCTTTTTGAATTTTGGAATCTATTTTGTTTTTTGGGGTTTTTTTCTAGTTAATTTTAGTTAATCTTCGTTTATTTTCAGATCATTAAAATGGAATGTCAAGTTAAGAATAACGATTATTTTCGACACCTCCTTTTTGCTTTTACTCAGGGTTCTAAGGCCGCAATAGCTGCTCGCGACATTTATTGCTGTGTATGGAGAGGGTGCCATAGCTGAAAGAACTGCTCGCGATCGGTATGCCAAGTTCAAAAATGGAAATTTTGACCTCAAAGACGCACCTCGTTCTGGCCGCCCAGTTGAGTTCGATGAAATGTGATTAAACCAACTTTGCACAAAAATTCTCATCAAAGCAACAAGCAGAGAGAATAGAATGCTCCCACACTGCTATAGAGAAGCATCTTTACTCGATGTGAAAAGTACAGAAGTATGGAGCATGGTTCCGCATGCTTTAAGTGACAACAACAAAATTCAATGACCCACATTTCCGCTGGTTTGCTTGCTCGTCACCACTCAACTCATGGACACAAGCAACGATTTCTTTACCAAATCGTTACTGGCGACGTAAAATGGTGTCTGTACATGCGACACCGCGCGTTAAACAAGATCTTCATCCGCGTAAAACGATGTTGTGCGTATGTTGGTCTTACCATTTTTATCAATATATATATATATATATATATATATATATATATATGCATATATATGCATATATATATTTATATTATCATATATTCTACTTGATCTACTGCGTATCTTACTTAAGATCGAAAATGCTTCGTGGTCATTCGACCTTTCTCACGGTCAGTTTCATCCAGTTCACACGTTCCTGGTGTTTTTACAGGAGGTAAGTTATATTCCCATAATCTTATTCGCATTGTTACCTTGTCCTGTATTGTAATTATTAAAGATGCAGAAGAGGGCAATCTTGCAGTAAATTAAATATTGTTGAAAACGCATTAACACCTTACCCAACAACGTGCAAGTTCCAGCCAGCGTGTTTGTGAAATGCGTGTGGCTCTATCATGTACAGGAGAGGAGAAAGATAGTTGTCTTGCCTTCAGGTATACAAATATACACTGCAAGCATTCTCTGTTACCTACTCTTAATTCCTCTTGCGCATTCTTTTACAGCCTCTAATTTTTTTCTGATCATCGCTCACGTTTTCTCTCATCTATCTACCATCTCGAAATACCTCACATCTCGATTCTTTTGTTCGGATTAGCAATAACACCAATTTATTTTTGCATGTAAATTCGAAAGTTAATACAGTTTTCTTTTTTCGTTCTATTATAAAATCTCTCATATATAAAATTTGTCCTTAAGTTTCTGTCACACTCGTATTTTCCGCCCTCATATTTAAACTTGTAATGACCGCTATGTCGATGAAGTTTACCACCACTAGCGCTTGCATAAAAGTGGTTATATATTATTATGTATTCGAATTTAAGTGCGCCGAAACTACCCTGATTCTGAAGTAGATGGCTGGCGAGAGGCGTTTTATGCCTGATCTCATTTCCTCTATTTTCCCTCTCGTTTCATATGCATGTATTTATGTATGTATGTATGTATGTATGTATGTATGTATGTATGTATGTATGTATGTATGTATGTATGTATGTATATATTTATGTATGTATGCATGTATGTATATTAATTACTCGACAGAAGTTGGAGAGAGACCCAACAGCAGAGAATTTCATGAACTGGCATTTATCAATGATTCAGAACCAAGAATTTTGTGCATTGGCACTTACCGGATTCATTTCGTGCTTGATAAATACCGGTGTACGAAACTCTTTCCTCTCGAGCAACTCAATAACTTCCCCTATTCCCCAAGTAACATAAGAACATATCTGGCTTAATAATTTGAGGTTATTCAACTTGTTAATGAGCCTCAAAATTTCGCTTAAATAACAGGTAATATATCCTGATACCCAACGATTAGGCTGCAAGTTCCCTCAATATAGAAATTCCTAGAGTTCAAGAAGAAATGTGAATGCTTGCAGCGTATATTTCTTCACTTGAATGCAAGGCAACCATCTTTCTCCTCTCATGTACATGATGTAGACAGTTAATATCACTACTTATGACATTTCACACACGCTGGTTCGAATTTGCCCCAATACTTACTTTACAGTAACGCTGTCCTCTTCTGCCTCTTTTTGAATTAAAATATTGCGTTGTCCGGAAAGTTCTGCTGATTTTTAAAGGAAAGAAAAAGGTCAATAAATAATTGCTATTACATTTTTAATCAATCAAATATGAACCATTTTGTTGTACAATGCGTCTCCATCTTTCCTTTAAATGGAAAATACCCTCTTCCCAGAATTGAGGTGGTTTCGTGGCGAAGAATTCATCAGGGTATCTTTTTATGTCATCCAAGGAATTGAAAGTTTTACCATTAAGATTATTCTGCAGAGACCTGAATAAATGGAAATCCGAAGGGGCAATATCTGGTGAATATGGAGGGCAGAGTAACACATCCCAGCCGAGCTGCAGCAATTTTTGTCTGGTTCCCAAAGCATCAAGTGCCGAAAATGAACTTTCTTATCTTCATTTTAAAGGGTTACAGAATTAATACGGGTTATAGGAACATAAATCTCCTTCCACGAAAAGACAGCTTAAACTATGCTCTAAATGGAGGTATTGTCAAATCCTATTTTATGGGCTCAACCATGTTCTAAAATACGTCGAAAGTTAAGCTACTATAAATCGGCACGAACTTTCCGGTCAACCCAATATATTTCAAAGCGGATGTGAGATGACAGTCGCTGCAGCTAAAACAGTGTGTTCCTCTAACATGTGTTAAGTTATACACAGTAAACACGCTCAAGGTTATATTTTTTTTCCGCTTCGATTTTCAGATTGAATATCTGCTCCATATATTACTCCTTTTGTCAAGTATTTTCTCGTAGTGGCTCTATATAAATTGTATTAGAGTTGGATTGTTGGTGTTGTTTCAATGGATTTCTAGTTGCGGAGCGAGATTTAAAATCCGGTGTGACTCTGAAACTATAATATAATTTTCATGACGAAGTTGTGATATCAGGAAACGCTCACTGAACAGTGTAAAGAAAACCATTGCAGCATTTTTCACTACACACACACGCACACGTACACATATACATAAATATATGCATGATGTATATATGTATGTATGTATGTGTATATATATATATATTATATATATATATATATATATATATATATAGCGAGAGAGAGAATGTTAAAATTATTCTTTACAAGTAGGGAGACATGGGAAAATAACAGGAAGAAAATACGTTTATCCTCTTATATTGCAGTGAATTAATTCCAAAATATATTATTACAGTCAAATCATTTCAGAATACAATAATATGCATTGAAAAACAGATTATCACAATCAAATTATTTCAAAAGACATTATTAGATATTCCGAAATAGCATATCATATCCAAAATACGATTCTACAATCGAATCATTTCAAGATTACGGATACCACTGTACATTCAGATCATTTCAAAATACCTTATTAAATTCTTCAAAGTTCATAATTACACAGATACATCAAAGTAAATAATTTCAAACCGGTTTCACTTCTTACAGAAGATATTAATTGCAATATACGTGTGTAATGGCTTGCTACTGGCCTTCATTTAATATAGAGAAAGTCTGCCGGAAGTAGCCTCGTTATATACTCATTATATATTATATACACACACATACAAGCATACATGATTGTATACACACACACACCACACACACACACACACACACACACATATATATAATATATATATATATATGCGAGAAGAAAATGGAGGACAAACAACAAACAGAAGTGTGTCTTTTGCGCTAGTAAGCCATTAGCGCAAAAAACACACTTCTGTTTGTTGTTTGTCCTCCATTTCTTTCCTCATATATATAAATTAAACTACGGTTACCCACTAAATTACCTGCTGCCGCATACATTTTACCAAGGAATGTACCCACTGAAGTAATTACCAGAAGTGCCTTTGGATATATCTCTCCCTTAGAGGCTTTAAACTCTAGAGTCATGTAACTTTACGTCCCTTACCCATGTCTTCAACTTTATATCGTAATAAGAACGCCCCTTCCCCATTCATGATTTTAGTTTATAGATACAGTGGTTTTGCGTGCGAACTACATTGCGTATGAATATGTGTACATGCATTTGTGTGTATATTTTAGCTTTATATTTATACGTCTCTATATGTATGTGGTCTGCACGAATCTATCTGTGTATGTTGATGTATATATGTATAGTTTTATATGAATATGTACTGCCGTGTAATATTTTAATGTATTTTAACATTTTAATTTCAATTTCCATGTATTAATTATATTTCCTTTATTAATGTAAGGTTTTTCCTCGAATTTTATAATTTTTATATATTTATATATATATTTTTTGAGCTCATTTTTGTTTATCGCTCGAAAATTGACCGTTATTTTTTAAAGGACCAATCAAACAAGTCCATTTTTTAAAGGTGTAGCGTTTATACTAGTCTGGATAGAATTGACATATCGGTTCTATTCTAGCAAAAACTGTCCTATGAACGGCAACGTGAAACTCAGAGTAACAGGTTTTGTTGAATTTTCTGCTGATTTAAATAAAGTATAGATATAGATAGATACATACATACATACATACATACATACATACATACATACATACATACATACATACATACATACGTACATATATATATATATGTATGTATATGTACATGTATATGTATATACATATGTATGTACATATATATGTATATATATATATATATATATATATGTGTGTGTGTGTGTATGTGTGTGCTTGTGTGCATAGGCATATGTATATGCTCGCATATATTTATATGTGTGTCTATGTATATAATATATATTTTTTGTTTGTATAGATAGATAGATGGAGAGATAGATAGATAGATAGATAGATAGATATAGATAGATAGATAGATAGATAGATAGATAGATAGATAGATAGATAGATAGATAGATAGATAGATAGATAGATTTATAAATATATGTATTAGATGAACGAGGAGAAAATGGAAGAGGCTTCCATAGATTTCTTATTGTAAACTATGGTAGATCAATAACGCCAATTCCATTCCACAGCTTACCTTTCATTTGGAATATCGAAAGCATTCCATTAAAAGACCATTCAGCTGTCAAATTTATCCCTTTCTACATCTCTTTTTCCTTCTCCACTACTTCGTCTCCATTCTCTCTCTCTCTCTCTCTCTCTCTCTCTCTCTCTCTCTCTCTATGTGTCTATCTGTTTATCTATCTTTCTCTCCCTCTCCCTCTTGTATAAATTTTCTTTTTCCATCCTCTCTCTCTTTCAAACTTTCCCTCTGTTTTCCATTCTCTCTATTTTCCTCTCTCGTGTAGATTCCTCATATCTTTCACGTTCAAATTTGCTCTAAGTTTCTTTGTGTGATGTGTGTGCGTATGCATGTATATATATGTGTGTGTGTGTGTGTGTCTGTGTGTGTGTATGCGTGTGTGTGTGTGTTTGTGTGTGGGCGTGTGTGTACGTGTGTTTGTGTACGTGTGTGTATTTGTGCGTGTGTGTGCATGTATGCATGTGGGCGCGTGCGTGTTTGTGTCTCTGTGTGTATGCATGCATGTATGTGCGTACGTGTGTGTTTGTGTATGTGTATGTATATGTATATTTCTGTGTGTTTGCTTGTTTGTGTGCGTGTGAATATATATGTGTGTGTGTATGTATGTGCGTGCGTGTTTGTGTGCATATATGTTTGTGTGCATGTATATTTGTGCGTGTATGTGTGTGCGTGTGTATCTGTGTGTTTATATCTGTATGTGTGTGTTTGTGTTTGAGTTGTGCACGTCCGTGTGTGAATGCAAGAATAGAATCTGTTTCTTACACAAATAATCAATCTTACATGAAACATTTAAACACAAATACACGCAAACATACGGCCATCTAGATGAACAAAAGGCGTATTACACAAACATATTATGTATGCAATATAAGGTGAAGAGCTGGCAGAATCGTTAGCACACCGGCCAAAACACTAAACGGCGTTTTGTGTGTTTCCGGTTCTGAGTTCAAATGCCACCGCGTTCGACTTTGACTTTTGTCTTTTCGGCGTCAATAAAATGTATACCATTCCAACAATAGGGTCAATGTAATTAGCTAGAACCCTTCCCCCAAATTTCAGGCCTTGTGCATATCATAGAAAGGACTATATGCGTAAATGTCTGTATATGTGTGTGTGTATGTGAACGTGGATATATATATATATATATATATAAACTTACTTGGAGAAAAGAAAAGAAACGAAACGAAACGACGCGAGGGCGCTCAGTCATACAATAATTTAATAAATAAAATATATGCATACATACATACATGTATGTACGTACCTACATCTACATGTATATATACATGCATATATTTTTTTTTCTCTCCTTTTTTTCTCTCCTTGTTTCTCCCCGTGTTTCTTTTCTGTGTATCTTTCTGTTGAAGAGCGTAGGCTCGAAACGTAAAAGACTTGTTTTATTTCTATTCCTGAGCGCCATACAAATACAATTGTTTGTTTGTACTCCACCTGCCTTCGTCTTTTGTTTATTTTCGTAAATACACACACACATATATATATATATATATATATATATATATATATATATATATTATATATATAATATATATATATACATATATACATATATATTATATACATATATATATATATTATATATACATATATATATATATACATATATATATATATATATATATATACATATATATATTATATATACATATATATATATATATATATATTATATATATATATAATATATATATATATATATATATATATATATGAGTACAGGACCCACAAATAGACGTAGAACTCAACGAGAAACGAAAACATAAAAAAACAACTAGGAAACGGACTTGTTTTAACAACGAAAAAACAGAGTACAAGACAAACAATACAACGAATATTTCCCTTCATCAGCTGTCCCTGGTTCGACTCAATGCGTGTTTCGAAGGTAAGGACAGAACACGACCCGTCGAAGCAGTCATTCCTGCAAAAGCATTAAATAAAATTCCTTTGCAGAGGGGTAAAATCAAGGAAAGAAAAAAATGCGTGATGCAGCATGGATTTGGATTTTTGTCAGTGAACAGGTCGCGGTCTTAAAGCGACGAAAATATATTGACAAATTAAACTTAAATGTTGTAGTGAATCGAACGGCTTTTGTGTGTTTCTTAAATGGCTTACAAACACCTTCCACGCTGCAATTGTTATATATATATATATTATATATATATATATATATATATATATATATATATAATATATATATATATATATATATATATATATATATATATATATATTCTAATGTAGGATAAACATTTTTCGAAAAAAAATTTGTCAACGGCCGGCATATTAAAAAATACCTTTAAAGGTTAAATTTATAAACAACTTATAAATGAGTATGGGTATGAGTAAGTATCTTATTTATTTCTTTGCCACATTTATCACTGACGGAGGGAGGGTTCTAATGAACTAACCCTGAAATCGGTCCGATATGGTAATAATGGAATTTTTTAGAAATTTCTGTCGATCTTTTTTCGAGTAGCGTGCGTATTGTGAAAAATTATATGGTTATGGACAATATGTCCAAATCCGGCATATTTGTCATTAGAAATTTTTTCGTTATATATATATATAGACAGACAGACACACACACACACACACACACACACACATATATATATATATATATATATATATATCAAAAGGATGTGGTATAGCACTATTCCACAGCCATACCAATAATCCAACATACCTCCATCATCTGCCGCCCTTCGGATATCATTACGGTTTCGACACCTGGGCAGTACCATTCAATTCGGTGGTGTTTACAGCACAAAAATTAGTGTTGTTCGGGAACAAACAAATCAAAGAAGCCACAACTTTCAAACACATTTAACCCAATGTACAACCGTATCGATAAATAAATTCCATTAGTAAATCACAACCACTCCTAAATACGTAACTAAACAGCGACAAATCTATTAAGTCATGCAAAATTATAATCCCTACCGTCTTCCGTAGTATAATATAAAAGCAAAAGCTTAAAAACCACATTATTTCAATGAATGAATCGATCAATATATAGGCAGGATTAAAGACTAACTTTACTAAAACTACAACAAAGAAGCGTGTACACGAATGTACATTGTATCGGTGAGAGAGAAGTAGTTGGAAAGTTCCTGGTTTTGTTTAAAAGAAAATACTGGAAAAGAAAGTGATTATGATTTTATTCAACATATTCCGTTCTCAGATCCACACACAGCCGTACAGTTTTTCTAAGTCCTGTAAATGAACTCAGAAGATTGGGCCTCGAAACAAGTCTTTCGCGATACCCTTAAGAGCCGTGCTTCTGAACCGAATCGTTAACCTCCTGATTCATAGTCGATTTCCAGTTGTTCGCATAGCTTAGTCGATTTTCGGTCGTTCACTTTGCAGATGTGTAGCTTGCATTGTGTCTTCATTTTTTCCCCCAATATATAAAGCCTTGTCCGGTCAAGGTTGGAGGCATTAAGCGGTTTTGTTTCAGTAAGTTTTAAGATTGGAAATGGAAATATATTGCTATGAATTACATCGTTAATAATACATGAGGTTTGGTATTGCTAATCTATATAGCATTGAAAATAAGCCGAACGGATGATATACGTACATGCATAACTGTATTTGTGCATGCCTGCCTGCGTGTGTGTGCGTGTGTGTTAGTGTGTGTGAACGTGTTTATAGTTTTGTATGTCTATGTATATATATATATGTGTTTTTGTCTGTATAAAAATATGTATGTATATATATATATGTATATATATATATATATATATATCAACTGCCTCTGCATCAACTGCAACTGCATCAAACTCTCTCAAGCACCAAATGTCAATTGCTAAAAAGCATTCGTGAAGTAAAATTATGTAGCAACACCAAATGGCGGTGCCCCAGCATGGACAGAGCTCGTGGGCTAAAACTAGATGAAATAAAAATAAAATGAAACAAATATATACATACATACGTACGTACATACATACATACATACCTACATATATATATTAGTTTACCATTAAACAGTAGATGAAACGGTGCATCGTATAAGAAATTACAGGGTAAATGTTTTTTAATTTTCTCCTGGTTTACGGAATTGATGTTATTTTGCGGTTGAAGCTTTGGCTGTTATTTCTAGTGGGTGAATGGCCTATTATGGCCGTTCCTTGATTGTGATGTTGAACTTAAAAATGGTCTATGACTATTTAATTTTTTGCCACTAGGCCGCTGGTGGCAAAAAAATTCTACAAAATTTTTTGCCACCCTATATTGATTAAATATATATATATATATAAATGCATATATATATACACATATATTCACATATATATATATATATACATATATATGTGAATATATATTAATATGAATATATATATATATTATATATATATATATATATACTATATATATCTATATATATATATGAATATGTGTATGTACACACACATATATATATATATATACATATACATATATCTATGTATAATATAGATAATAAATAATATGTATATGCTTATATATACATACATATATGTACATACCTACATATATATACATGCATAGAGAGTCCTAGCAAGACCACTGCAGTTCCTCTTTCAGAGCTTCCTTGCAACTGGCAAACTTCCAATAAAACTGAAGGAAGGTAAAATATGCCCTATTCATAAAGGAGGTAGCAGAGCGGAGGCCAAGAACTACAGACCTATCTCTCTGATCTCACACATCAGCAAGGTCATGGAACGAATAGTCAGAAGGAAACTAATCACCTTCCTTGAAGAAAATGACTTGTTGCCTGACACCCAACATGGTTTTCGACCAGGAAGAAGCTGCTTAACTCAGATCCTACAACACTATGACTGGGTGCTGAAACGACTGCTCAACCACTCAAATGTGGAAGTGATATATCTCGACTTTGCAAATGCCTTTAATATAGTCGATCATGGAATGATATGTCACAAACTGCGTGATCTTGGCATAGTTGGAAAATTGGGAGAATGGCTTCATGACTTTCTGAAGGATAGAAGTCAGGTGGTAGTAGCCAATGGGGCCACTTCCATTAACACGCAAATAGTAAGCGGTATTCCGCAGGGCACTGTTTTGGGACCATTACTGTTCATAATGGCCCTTTCAGACATGCCCTCAGCCACGCAGAGAGCCACGATTACAAGTTATGCAGATGATACAAAAGTTTCACAGGCAATACAGAACCCTGAAGACACTAAGCACATGCAATGTGATCTGGACAAAATATACAAGTGGGCTGAAAAGAATAGCATGCAGTTCAATGCTGAAAAGTTTCAAGCTTTATGCTATCAGCATGCAAAACTAAATGCAATACCCAATGAATACACTGGATCTGGAGGGATTGCAATCAGTGCGTGACCTGGGTATTTACATGAGTGATGACGCAACCTTTCATGTACTTGTTGCTAAATTGGCAATTAAATGTAGGCGGCTGGCCGGATGGATTCTTAGAACCTTTAGAACAAGAGACCAAGAAACCATGATGGTCCTCTGGGGGACACTTGTCCTAAGCCACTTTGGCTATTGCTCTCAGCTATGGTCACCATCCAGTGTCAAGTTGACAGAACTTGAGGCGATCCAACGAAACTACACGAAGAAGATAGCCTCTGTGCAGCATATAAGCTACTGGAAGACTCAAGAGATTACTCTATTCCTTGCAGCGTAGGCGAGAGATATGCCATAATATACAATCTGGAAGATCCTAGAAGACCTTTGTCCCAAACTTTGGCATCGAGAGTTACACAAATGCCAGAACTGGGATCCACTGGTGGTGCCAAGGACTCCAATTTTGCCATCAAGATGTAGACAAGATACTGTGGAGCCTGGGCTTCAGAGGCCACAGCTTTTCAATATCCTCCCGCAGAACCTGAGGGACCCTGCATGGGTGGATGCACATGTCTTTAAAGTAGGACTGGATCTCTTGCCTTCAGGTGTCCCAATGAACCACTTCACGGCAGGAGGTGCAGATGAGGCAGCTGCATCGAACTCTCTCATACACAAAATGGCAGTTGCTAAAAAGCATTCGTGAAGTAAAATATTAGCCACATCCAATGGCGGTGCCCCAGCATGGCCACAGCTTGAGCTGAAACTGATAAAATAAAATGAATATAAAAAATAAAATATATGGGTACAGGAGGTAAAAATAAAACTTGAACAAAATTAAAAACGAGACCAAAAAACAAAAACATGGAAACGGACATTTTTTTCGAATAACGAAAGAAACAAATAGAGAACGAGAACATAAAGAGAATAATCCTTCATCAGTTGTCTCTGGGTCATCTACTCCGCGTTTCGAACGTTGAGACAATATGTATGTATATATATATATATATATATATATATATATATATATTATATAATATATATTATATATATATATATATATATATATATATATATATATATAATATATATATATATATACATACATTCACGAAGAAGATAGACTCTATGGAGGATATAAGCTATTGGGATAGGCTCAAGAGATTAAGACTCTATTCCTTAGAGCATATACGAGAATGATATGCCATAATATACGTCTGAATTATCCTGGAGGGACTTGTCCCAAACTTTGGCATCGAGAGTTACAGAAATACTAGAACTGGGCGCCACTGCATAGTGCCAAGGACTCTAAATTTGCCATCAAGGACTCTAAATTTGCCATCAAGGTGTCGGACAAGATACTGCAATATCCTGGTCATCAGAGGTCCACAGCTTTTCAATATCCTCCCGAAGCACCTGAGAGACCTGCATGGTGTGGATGTAGGTATCTTCAAAATAAAGCTGGATCCCTTTCAGCCAGGTGTCCAAGATGAACCAACTTCGCGGCATGAGGTTCAGATGAGGGCAACTGCATCAAACTCTCTCAAGCACCAAATGTCAATTGCTAAAAAGCATTCGTGAAGTAAAATTATGTAGCAACACCAAATGGCGGTGCCCCAGCATGGACAGAGCTCGTGGGCTAAAACTAGATGAAATAAAAATAAAATGAAATAAATATATACATACATACGTACGTACATACATACATACATACATACATACATACATACATACATACATACATACATACATACATACATACATACATACATATATACCTTATCTACCATATATGTGGCAATTTTCCTTCTTTGGAGTTTTTACCTTCTCCTTTGTGACAAAGAGCTATGCTCAAAACGTTAAGACTTCTCTCCTTTCACCGAGCATAAATCTAATTTTGTGCACATCCTCTCGTTCGATTTTTTCTCTGTTTTTCCTCTTTTCGTTTTTTATTCGTTATCATAACTGATTATTGAATTGATTATATATACATATACTCCTTATTGTGCATGTATTTATGTATATATATATATATATAGAATGGTTGTATACTGTCAATCTAACAAGAACGTGACAGTAGGGGTACACCACCGCTGTATAGCCCTAGGAAGACGGTGGTGTACCCCCTACCGTCACGTTCTTGTTAGATTGACAGTATACAACCATTCTATCGCCCCACCACCGTACATGTCTCTACGAGAGATTTAGAAATTCAATATTTCTTATATATATATATATATATATGTGCATATATATATATATATATATATATATATATATATATTATATATAATATATAATATATATATGGGCTATATATACTCTCTCTGTACTTTCTGATGAAGCGTTACGGGGACTTAAACACACCACCATTGATTGTCATGCGATGCTAGGGGGAGAAACACAGACACACAAACATAAACACACACACATACATATATACACACAGAGGTATGCATTATATACGTATGTACAGAAATATAAGCATTTAAAAGAAATTATGATCATCATAAACTTCATCTTATTAATCATCATCTTCATCTTCATCTTCATCATCGTTATCATCATCATAAGTAACTTACTAGTGATTATGTTTTGTTTAACGTCAACCACCTGAAATCTTTACATATAAGATAAGAACCTTGTTTGCGAAACACGCATATACACACTCAAATGTACGCACACACCCACATACACACACTCACACATACGCACACACATAAACATATATGGCCACACACACACACACACACACACACACAGATATTTAATGTAAAATTGTTTTGTATAAGTATGTGGTCAATATTTTATATCCATGTGCGTGGATATATTTGATAGAAAATCTGCATGTATAATTAATGATTTCACAAACTGTGGCAAGTTTAAGATTATTCGCAGAGATGTAGGTTGCGTACAGAATATTTAGATATTAATGAAATGAAGTGTCTTCGACCTTAGTAGGGTTTGATCTCAGTTTGTCACAGAACGGAGATGACACATGATTAAAAATTTTCACAGAAGATACGATTGTTTTAGAATAATTATATATTCATAAAGCACAATGTCTTCTGCTTTTGTAGGAATTGAACTTGGATGACAGTGAATGCTCCATATGTTCCAGTAATAAAGGCACCGAGTACAGTAAACTGGCAGGACCGTTAGAAAATTGGAAAAATACTCTCAACCCTTGATGTTCTGAGTTCAAATTCTGCCAGGGTCAGCTCTATCGTTCATCGTTTGTGTGGCCCTATAAAATAAGTAATCGACTCACGCACATCCATGAAATAGCTAGCCGTGTGCCAAAATTTGAAAACCATTATGGAGGTGAGCTTGTAGAATCATTAACACAACGGGAAAAAGCTTGGCAGCATTTCATTCGTCTTGTACATTCTTAGTTCAAATTCTGCCGATATCGACTTTACTTTTCATCCTTTCAGGGTCGATAATTAAGTATCAGTGAAACACCGAGGTCAATGCAATCGACTAGTCTTCATTTTCCAAATTACAGGATTTAGCAGAAAGGCTTATTATTATTGTAAAGTATAGAAGCCATCTTATCATGGCTAACCACATTGGAGAGGGGGTGTTACTGTAGCTTTATAGCCCCAAGAGACCGTCGTCTCTAGCTGGCTTTAGACACAATATCAGTGCCCTTGGAGTATTTGCAAATACTCCAAGGGTACTGATATTGTGTCTAAAGCCAACTAGAGACGACGATCTCTTGGGGTTATAAAGCTACAGTAACACCCCCTCCCCAATGTGGTTAGCCATGATAAGATGGCTTCTATACTTTACATTATCGAACGATGACTGTTTCAATCTCATTCTGAGATTTAATTATGCTTACTATTATTACACCCTTGCAATCAAGATGACTAGCACCGTGACCACCACTACATAATCACAACCTTCCCCAACAGCAAACCACCCCCCAAATCAAAACTACCACACTCTCGTCGTCTCCCATATCACTATCAGTAGAGCGTTTGCCATTTTTGTCATCACTAACCTAGGCACCATCCCTCTCCCACCATCACCATCACTATCGCTACCAACGCCTCTTCGTCATCACGTGCTTCATCATCACTAAACCACACACTCGCCACCATCATAAATCCACCAACGACCCATCAGCGCACCACGCTTTCACTTCCACTTACACCCCCCACCACAACCAACACCAGCTCTTCCAGCTGTACCGTCAATACTACCATCGCCACCACCACCACCACCACCATTAACTACGACCACCACCACTACCACCACCATTAACTACGACGACCAACACTATTACTATCACCACCATTAACACCAAAACTACCACCACCACAACTACAACCACCACAACTACCACCACCACTATTAACACCACCACTACCACCACCACAACAAACATTTCTATCACCATCACCAACAACATCACCCCCACCACCAAAAACAAAAACACCACCACCAACAACAACA
The DNA here is from genome assembly GCF_006345805.1 of Octopus sinensis. Classification (NCBI taxonomy): domain Eukaryota; kingdom Metazoa; phylum Mollusca; class Cephalopoda; order Octopoda; family Octopodidae; genus Octopus; species Octopus sinensis. The sequence goes on from NC_043006.1 coordinate 66,910,026, forward strand.
ACAACACCATACTACCAACCCCACTACCAATATCATTACCACCACCAACATTACTACCACACCAACACAACCAATACCACTCCTACCAATGCCACCACCAAAACTACCAACACCACTACCACCACCTACACCACCACCACCACCACCAACATCACCACCATCGTCACCGCCACCGCTACCGCCACCGCCGCCTCTTCAACAGTGGGCGTCCCTTATTGTGAAGAATGAGGAAATTAAAAATTCTTCAAGGAATTTACTCAGTTCGTGCCACAGTATAAGAGATTTATTGAAACTAGTCTGTTTAGTATCTTCTAAGTAGCTGCTACTACTGCTACTACTGCTACTACTACTACTACTACTATCACTACTGCTGCTGCTGTTACTTTCACTCCAATAATCATCTCACCCTCCTCCTCCTTCTCCTCCCCCTATTCTATATACCACCATCATAACCACCACCTGTTATAGATGTCAAGTCGTGGATATAACATCATATCCGATGTCATCGCTCCTAATATTTCACTGTCTCCTATCATCTCGCTATCTTTTACTCTTTTTCTCTCTCTCTCTCTTCTCGCCCTTTCTCTCCCTGCATCTCTACTTCTATCTCTCTCTTCCCCTTCCTACCACATCACATGTTTCTTTCCTTTTCCCTGTCTATCTCAACAATCAAATTAAAATTCGTGCTCAGATTTGTGCTAGAACGTGCAAAATGTCTTTGTTGTGTACATACATATGTGTGTACATCTATATGTGTGCGTTTCTGTGTATGCCTCAGTATGTATGTATGTGCGCGCGTGTGTGTATGTGTGTATACAGCAAGGCATATGTATGCGTGAGTGTTTACTATAGCTGTATATACGCTGATATACATATATATATATATATATATATATATATATATTATGTATACACACATATACACGTATGTGTCCTATATATTATGTATAAATGCATCTACATATATGGATGTGTCCAAAGAGTCATACACAAACACACACTCATACACGCACGTACACACACAGGCAGAACATTGAAAGAATCATTAGCGACTCGAATAACAAACCCCGATGTCCGTGTTCGAGTACAGCTTAGATAAAATTTGCCTTTTATCTTCTCGAGATCATTAAAAATTTTACAAAGGGAGTAGCAGCTGAGACCGATGAATTGGTATAATGCTGGTTCTGATCCGGTTCTCTTAGTTCTGATGCTAACACCTGAGACGGAATGGTGCCAATCTTTATTTTGCCATAATCCTTCACTTGACATAAATGGCGTGAAGGAGGTTTGTGTACGCAAGAGCAACTGAAGCTCTTTCGCTCTCCGCCGAGAAAATTTTTCAGGCTTGTGTCTTGAAGGGGAACTGCTAAGTAAGGTGTCGATCTTCAGACCACCTGCAAATTTAACTAGGGTTTATATAATATTATATATATATATATATATATATATATATATATACATGTGTGTCAAAGGTTTTATATATAAATATATATATATATATATATACGGAGATGTACTCGCATAGCAAGTGATTGATCTGAGATCGTTTGCTGGACCGAAACGATTGCAGCGTGGAAGGTGTTTGTAAGCCATTTAAACGACGAAAATATTTTGACAAATTAAACTTAAACGTTGAAGTGAATCGAACGGCTTTTGTGTGTTTCTTAAATGGCTTACAAACACCTTCCACGCTGCAATTATATATATAATTTTACAAACTATGACCCCTGTGGACTTCATACCTTTCTTGGAAGTGTTGGCTATTCTTAGCTACAATAGAGACAACATAGATATCTTTAATCTTTTTGCTCTGTTAAAGTATTTGAGAAAAAATATTAATGTGGCTAACTGATTAAAATTCTATTTGTGCAGCTGATGACAGCTCTGCATTTAAATTGATGTAGTAATTGGATTGTTTAATTACACGGAGCCGCTTGAAAAGGTCGTGCCGTATCACTTCTTGATGTTCTTTTGCTCACGCGCACACACACACAAACACACACACAAACATATACATACGTACATATATATATATATATTTTTTTTTTTAGTTTCAGTCATTTGACTGCGGCCATGCTGGAGCACCGCCTTTAATCGAGCAACTCGACCCGGGACTTATTCTTTTGTAAGCCCAGTACTTATTCTATCGGTCTCTTTTGCTGAACCGCTAAGTAACGGGGACATAAACACACCAGCATCGGTTGTCAAGCAATGCTAGGGGGACAAACACAGACTCATAAACACACACACGGATATATATATATACATACATACGACGGGCTTCCTTCAGTTTCCGTCTACCAAATCCACTCACAAGGCTTTGGTCGGCCCGAGGCTATAGCAGAAGACACCTGCCCAAGGTGCCACGCAGTGGGACTGAACCCGGAACCATGTGGTTGATAAACAAGCTACTTACCACACAGCCACATATATATGTACACATACGTACATATATATTTGAGTGTGTATTATAGAGATAGATAGATAGATAGATAGATAGATAGATAGATAGATAGATAGATAGATAGATAGATAGATAGGCAAACAGATAGATAGACTAATGCATCAGTACACATATCACAGACAGTCTCCTATATAAACATGTGTGCGCGTGGGCAGGCATTTAAGAACAAACTAGGAAGTAGTATCTCTTTGAATAACGCTCTTTTAATAGAAATCAGCAGCCTGGTACCGTATGTCTCAGGCAAATACTTTCGCAGTTGTTGATTAATTAAAGTAGGTCTTCTCTGAATCTATCCATTTCTTGAATGACTGGAATATTTTTGGAAGAACTTAAAGTGAAACTATTTTCAGTTAAATTACTGGACATAAATGCTTCTTAACACGTTTTATTTCTTCTCGATAAGCTTCCTATATGCAGCTCAATGGGTTGTTCACTTTTCCCTTGACTTGGTTTAAATGTCCGACTTTTGTTAATCAGATAACGTTTTGAGAGCAATGATTGCTTCTTCACGAATCGGCCACGAGAGAGTATTTGCAGATTTAGTCTCAAACATGAAAAACATATTACGCAGCCCCATAAACAAGAATGTACAGGCGTAGGAGTGGTTGTGTGGTAAGTGGCTTGCTTACGAACCACATGGTTCCGGGTTCAGTCCTACTGTGTGGCTCCTTGGGCAAGTGTCTTCTACTATAGCCTCGGGCCGACCATAGCCTTGTGAGTGGATTTGGTAGACGGAAACTGAAAGAAGCCCGTCGTATATATGTATATATATATATGTATGTGTATGTTTGTTTGTCTGTGTTTGTCCCCCCAACATCGCTTGACAACCGGTTTTGGTGTGTTTACGTCCCCGTAACTTAGCTGTTCGGCAAAAGAGACCGATAGAATAAGTACTAGGCTTACAAAGAATAAGTCCCGGGGTCGGTTTGCTCGACTAAAGAACATGTATTAATAGATAGATTATAGATGATAGATAGATAGATAGATAGATAGATAGATAGATAGATAGATAGATAGATAGATAGATAGATAGATAGATAGATAGATAGATAGATGGATGGATGGATAAATAGATAGACAGATAGATAGAAAGATAGATACAGACAGCCCGACAGACAGTGATATAGATAGATTCATTTATTTATTAATATAAATGCATTTGTATGTGCGTAAGAATGTATGTATATATGTGTGTATACATATATGTATTTATGTATGCATGCTTGTATGTATGTATGAATCTATGTAAATATGTATGTATTCTTTTCTAATCTAGGCACAAGTCCTGAAATTTTGGGGGAGGCTGGCAGTGGATTAGGTTCATCCCACTACGCAACTGGAAATTAATTTATCGACCCCGAAAGGCAAATTTGATCTCGGCGAATTTCAACCTCAGAACGTAAATACAGACAAAATACCGCTAAATATTTCGCCCGGCGTGCCGACGTTTCTTATTTTTTTATTGCCCACAAGGGGCTAAACATAGAAGGGACAAACAAGGACAGACAAAGAGATTAAGCCGATTACATCGACCCCAGTGCGTAAGTGGTATTTCATTTATCAACCCCGATAGGATGAAAGGCAATGTGGACCTCAGCGGAATTTGAACTCAGAACATAACGGCAGACGAAATACCGCTCAGCATTTCGCACAACGTGCTAACGTTTCTGCCAGCTCGTCCCCTTCACATATGTGTTAACATAGAAATGTATTGTATGTATGTATTAAAATAGAAATACAAAGGCTAACAGTTTTGCTGAGGGACAAGAGAAGCGCAAGCCGTTACAACTTACCTACACCGAGAATTCCGTGAATGAATGAAGGCAATGGGGCTAAATTGCTGCACGGTTTAGCTAAACGCAAAACTTCATGTTAAACAAGAGATCTTCTTAACACAGCCATGGATAGACACATACTACACGTATGGCCATGCTGGATCAGTGCCATGCCTCTGCCTATATCTATACTTTATCGGCGTCTTGTATCTTTTATTTTGTTTTATATTATATTATTCTTACTTGTTTCAAGCATTAAACTGCAGCCATACTGGGGCACCGCCTTGAACAATTTGTAGTCATACGAATCGACAATGGTTTCTTTTTATCGCCTGCTGAGCCTCAGCTCCGGCTAACAGTACCCAGTATGGGCCCCTATCTAGGGTTACGGAAAGGAGACAACCTTCAAAGAAATCCGGAGTGGAGCCCCATCGGCGGTTTAGCGTTCGTCTTGACACTCTTCCGGCAGCTCCTGTAACCAAGCTGGTGACAAATGTAATGCTCTGCACGCCTTTAGACTACGTCAGCAAGGTCGAGAGAGGAATCCTGACGATTAGGATACCCAGGATTTTCTTACATCTAGCCCAGGCCTGCACAAATTTGGAGAGGAAACTAGAGAGAACATGGAATGTAAAAATCAGACTCGATTAGTTTATGCACAACTCCATTGTCTCCTGAGACAAAAGGATGCCAACAAAAAAAAACGTATTTATATCGGTCTCTTTTGCAGAAGCGCTAAGTTACGGGGATGTAAACACACCAACATCGGTTGTCAAAAGGTGATTATGGACAAACACAGAGACACGAAGACCTGCACACACACACACACACACACACACACATGTTTGTCTATGTGTGTGTATGTCTGTATGCTTCTATGTGTGTGTGTTTATATATATACATACAATGGGCTTCTTTCAGTTTCCGTCCACCGAATACACTCATAATGCTTTCGATAGCCTAAGTGTATAGTAGAAGGCCCTTGCCACGCAGTCGGAATGACTCTGGAAACATGTGGTTGGAATAAAAGCTTCTTACATCACAGCCACGCCGGCGCCTACATCATATATATATATATATATATATATATATATCAAAATACGGTTAGAGATAGAAACACTCACAACTTTATCATCAACTCCAAACGATATTAACTCAAACAAGCCATTAAATGTTAAACAACATACTTACTATTTATATTCATAATATCCAAATTTTCATATTATGGAATACACGTGTTTCGTAAGGGTACGTATGGTATTGTTAAGACACAACATCTCATTTCAAAACTCATTATGTTAACGCACTCCTAATCGTCAGGTCTAATTTCCCCACATTTATAAATATAACTACTCTTTATATATCACAATGTTTGTCATACTAAATTACAAATATATAAGTATAAATAAGTAAATAAATAACTTCATGAACCTTATAAATTTAAGACATAAAAATTTAAGGAATGAAAACGGATATGAAATACGGCTAAAAATACGAATGAAAAAATGAAAAAAAATGAAATTTTGAATGAATATATATACATATATATATATATGTGTATATATATATATATATATATATATATATATGTATGTATATATATATACATATATATATATGTATGTATATATAAATGGCCTGCTCGCTTAGCCAGCGGGGTGGCGTCATGAAGGCTAAGACAATGCGAAGCGCATTGTGACCAGCGATGTGTACAACATCTGATAGCCTGGTCAGTCACGGTGATCACGGTGATATATATATATATATATATATATATAATATATATATATACATATATGTATGAATATATAATACATACACACACACACACCATATATATATATATATATATATATACAGATAGATAGATAGATAGTATATATATATATGTTATATATATATTATATATATGTATTATATATATACATATATGTATATATATATATGTATATTATATGTATATATATGTATATTTATATATATATATATATACAATATATTTCTTTTTACTTATTTGTTGAGATTCTCGGGGTACTTTTGTGCTACTCTCTCTCTCTCTCTCTCTCTCTCTCTCTCTTTCCTTTACTTTGCTTCCAGAGCGGAAACAATATTATCTGGCTGATAACTGATGAGGAGTTGGTGATCTTGTTTCTTATGTTCGTCTCTGTATTCAGTACGTTGTCGTTTGTTTATTTACTACGCGTATTTTAAATTATATATATATATATATATATATATATATATATATATATATATATACCACGTATTTCAAATTTTGCTTTTATTTCTTCTTTGTATTTAATAGTGATATATATGTATCAAAGAAAAGGAAAGCAAAACCAAGGCAGGACGTGTATCTGAAGAAATTTAAAATATTTAATCTGATGACGAAATACCCAGTGTATGAGGATGTTGGCCCATCAATTGGGATATCCCAGAAACAGCTGTAAGACATTAATAACTTCTACTTCTCTATTTTTGATTCATCTTACTACAATTTAATATTCTAAATGATCTGAGTTACTCACGCTGACTTAGTGTTGTTCCCCTTTTCCTTGAATATATAACAGTTGACTAGGAAACTACTACGAATTCCTAATTCAGCCTCAGCTGTGAACTTGGAACCTAACCGATATTCAATTATAGTAATTACGCATCGTACATATTGGTTTAGATCATCAGTAAACTAAACCCCACATATATATGTGTGTGTGTATGTGTGTGTGTCTGTCTGTCTGTGTGTATGTATGCATATATATCTATATACGCATATGTAAGTATATATATGTATATGTATGTATATATATATATGTATATGTAGATATGCATGTATGTATATATGTATATATATATATATATATATATATATTATATATATATATATATATATATTATATATATATATATATGTATATATATATGTGTATATATATATATATATATATATATATATATATTATATAATATATATATATATAATTTGTTTCAGGAAACGTTGAATGATTAACTGTTATATTTCCCCAAACTTTCTAAAGTGTCAACATTATTCAACGTAATTGTATTTTTGCCCAAATTTTATTATACTGAACGATTTGAATTTTTTTTTATCAAACTGAATGGTTTGTAGCTTTAGGAAAAAAAATTACCTATTATAATGAATGATTTGTAAGTTTGTTTTTATTTTAAATGAAAGGTTTGTAGCTTTGAACTAGTATATTAATGAGGATATCTATAATATTTCAGTGGATTAATTTATATATTTAGTACCATAAAGTATATTTGTCTTCGGTGTAAACTATATCATTATTTTCGCAGTTAAATTTATGATATAAATTTTAATTATGCTATCATCTTTATATAAAATTATTATAAATATATAAATTTTATTTAATAATAATAACATGAATAATTCTATAAAATGCCCTATCGTGATTAAAATCATTTCTATCATAAGTACGTATTTCCGGTTATTTTTCCGTAAGCAATGAATATATAAATATATAACCATTGATTTGCGGTGGGATTTTTTTACTTGTTATTTACTTAGGATAACGTTTACATTAGTACGAATAAATAGATTAGAATAATTATTTTATATAATTATATGTTTTTGAATAATTATGCATATATGAATATTTCTTGTAAACCCTATAATATTTAATATATATCATCATATTCGAACTTGTATACACATAAAAATTATAGAATGGTAAAACTATTGGCTTAATCTAATTTGTTTCCTTCTATAAAACTAAATAAAATTCTGATACTTTATTTATTTATATATTATTATCATTTTTATGTAAGAAATAGCATAGTTTATAACAAACGTAGCTTTATACATTTGTTTAACATCGGCGTATTTAGTAGAAGTTTTCGAGTGAATGCATCGTTGATTAAAAAAACTTTTAATGAATTTAGTGTATGAATAAAATATATCCTTATTTTTTTTTTTCATCATAGCTTTTCGTATTTGTAAATAAAATATAATCCCTACTTCACGATAATTTCTTAACATACTATACAGATATTATTAAATAATAAAAATTGGCAGTGATTATTTTCGTTTAAAATAACTTTAGATTAATATCGTTTTCTTTACTGAAGTATTTTATGTATTTGAATTTTCTTTTTATAATATTTATTATATTTTTCAACTGTTAACACTTACGCTTGTAATCATAGGTATATTTTATATCAGTCTCTTTTATGATTTAGCAATACTCGCATGCAATTTTTGTCTGCTTTGTGAATAAATATTACTCTGAGGAGGCTCATATCCATAAATGTGACTTTTATAAATTCACTAGTGGATATGAATCGAAACAAATTGTTGGATTTATATTAGTTTTAATTATTTGTTATATTATATTATATCCTTTTATAGAATAATGATATTATATTATAATGTAAATACATTTTTGATATGTCAATTGTATTTCCCCACTTCCTTAAATATTTGTACGTATATATACATATACTTATATATATGTATATATATATATATGTATGCATATATATTTATATGCATATATATATATATGTATATATGTATGTATATGTATGTATATACATATATGTGTCTATTTGTATATTTCTGTATATATATATGTATATATGTATATATATACATGTATGTATATATATGTATATATATACATGTATGTATATATATGTATATATATATGTATATATATATATATATATTATATATATATATATATATATAATATATATATATATATAATATATATATATATATTATAGGCTTAGGAGTGGCTGTGTGGTAAGTAGCTTGCTTATCAACCACATGGTACCAGATTCAGTCCCACTGCCTGTCACCTTGGGTGAATGTCTTCAACTATAATCTCGGGCCCACCAAAGCCTTGTGAGTGAATTTGGTAGACGGAAACTGAAATATAAATTAGAGAAAAACCAGCATTATATAATTCAAACAATAATAGACGTAAATCATACCATATAGAAAAAAATAATATATTTATAATAAAACATTTACCTAGATCACAATAAAGTACACAATAATAAATTGTATATTGTGAAATTTGATTTAATACTAAACTGAATTTTTTCCTTGAAAGTTTAGAGTTATTCTCCCTATTATTATTGTTATTATTATTATTATTATTATTATATTATTATTATTATTATTATTATTATTATTATTACTATTATTAAATACACCCGAGTAAGCACATAAACGTGAAGCTAGGTAGGAAAAATAACTCTCGGATACCGGAAGTTCGAAAAATTTCTTTGTTATTAAAGCCGCAAAAAACATAAAAATCTGCTACCCCGGGCTTCACGTTCCCGTTCATCGAGTAGTTGTGATTCAGAATGGAATAAAAAATTGAGGTTGTGCGTATAGAGTACATTAACATATGCACATTTGATTTTCATTAGCTCTTTCCACTAAGGTTTTTTTCGAAGTATGCAAGTTGAGACGGTAAATATAGAAATATAAAATATAAAATAAAAATAAAAAATAAGAATTAATAGTGTATGTATGTGTGTATGCATGTATGCCTTTGTGCAGGTATACGTATATTTATGTATATGCACGTGTTAATGCATTCATGTGAATATATGCACATGTATTTCGTATATATAAGTATATAGTTTTTTTATACGTCTCCTTTTATATGTATGTGTGTGTATGCATCGCTTATATAAAAGGAAATCCGTTATTGTTTTAGTTATATCTACGAGCTTTCTCAACCAAACGAGTTAAAATTTTTTTTTTAATATTTTAAGATAAACTTACATTTATATTAATTATTTCTTTACCAATAATTAATTTACTCTGGACGTGGATGATTTTTTTTTTAACTTATAATTTCTTTTTGCCTTTAGGTTTTCTTCGATTCTATATAACACGATATTAAATGCAATTTTATTTTTATCTTTATTTTCCATTTTTATTTTATCTTATTTTATGTTTTCTATTTTCTGTTTGTGTATTTACTGTCTCAACTTGATACTTTTGAAAGAACGTTAGTGGAAACAACCAATCAAAATCAATTGTTTATTTCTCAATGAGAATCACATCAAAATATACATTATTCGTACAACCTCAATTTCTATTCCATTCTGAAGATCCTACACAAAGGAATAAGAGAAGATAAACAAAGAGAAGTTTTTTTTAAACTTGTGGATTTAAAAAAAACAGGGTGAGCTGGCAGAATCATTAAAACGTCAGGCAAAAATGCTTAGCAGTATTTCTTTTATAGGCGTAGGAATGGCTGTTTGGTAAGTACGTAGCTTACCTACTTTCCATGAGTCCCTGTTGTCAGTGTGCGCATGTGTCATTGTGTTGTGCACTGAAGAAGATAGCCGGCAGTGTTTAGCCTGCCAAAAGAAGCTATTGCATGGTAAGACTTTTCTCTTGGAAAGTGAGGGTCGTTGTCCGCGATTATATGTTTTACAAACAGGGAATCCTCACTGGATTCAAGATGTTGGTCTACTTGCGGTTCAGCAACATGGTCCATAATAAATGAAAATTTATATTCATTGTGAGAAGTAGTTTGGTGGGCGTTATCCTTCAACCAAAAATTGTTCACTTTTTAACAGTGTATGTTCTTACAACATTTACCAATATTGGAAAACTATATTTCAAGTGTTCACATGAAGTGAAAATTTGTTCTTATTGTGAGAAATATAGTTTGGTAACGTATCCTGCCACCAAAAGTCGTTTGCTGTTTGTAAATAGTGTGTATTTTACAACTACGTTGGAAAGCTGTAATTCACGTTGGTCAGTTCACGTTCAAACTGGAGTACCATAAGGCTTGGAGTACCTAAGTGCCCAGAACATTTTTTGCTGTCTTTGTTTTTAACTGTTGTTTTCTACTTCTATTGTGACTTTTTCTTTAACTGTTTGCTATTTTTTCTTCACATTTGTTTCCTTTTAAATTCTCTCTTTTCTTTTTTGTGAACTATTGTTTTGGACTTTTTTATTTTTTAATTTAAAAAATGGCAAAAAAAAATGCGGATAAGATTGTAGAGTGGGAGATTGTCCCTCCTAAGGAGTAGCTAAGACAGCAAAAGGAAATAATGGTGGTGTTGAGAACGTATTCGAAGGTTCTCGATAACATTACCGTCTTCTCCAAGCAGATGATAGAGCAGGAGTTGGCGGGACATCTGCCATATCAAAAAGTTGCTTTTTTTCTATGAAAATCCCTATTTCTTACGATTTTTTTACTGCTGTGTCGCCATTTTTCGGTGTATTTCAACCAGAAAAATGTTCACTTAAAGAGAAGAACAAGCTACATAATGCAACATTTTTACGTTTCAAAAATTCCAGTTCTAAAGGAAACAGACCGGAGCAATGCAGGGCAATACTGCTAGTATAAATATATAGTTTTTTATACGTCTCCTTTTATATGTATGTGTGTATGCGTTGCTTATATAAAATGAAATCCATTTTTAAAAATTATATCTACGAGCTTACTCAAACAAACGCGTTAAAAGTTTTTTAAAAAATATTTAAAGACAAAATTACCTCTATATTAATTATTTCTTTACCATTAATAAATTTACTCTGGACATGAATGATTTCTTTTTCAAATTAAAATTTCTTTTTGTCTCAAGGTTTTCTTCGATTTTATACAACACGATATTAACGCAATTTTATTTTTATTTTCCATTTTATTTTTATTTTATTTTCTATTTTCTATTTGTGTATTTTCTGTCTTAGTCTGATACTTTTGAAAGAACGTTAGTGGAAACAACCAATCAAAATCAATCGTGTATTTGTCAATGTGAATCACATCAAAATATACATTATTCGTACAACCTCAATTTCTATTTCATTCTGAAGATCCTACGCTCTTCAATACAAAGGAATAAGCGAAAATAAACAGAGAGAAAAATTTTTTTCAAACTTGTACATTTAAAAAAGAAGGGTGAGCTGGCAGAATCATTAAAACGTCAGGCAAAAATGCCTACCAGAATTTCTTTCATAGGCGTAGGATTGCCTCTGTGGTAAGTAGCTTGCTTACGAACCACATGGTTCCGGGTTCAGTCCGACTTCGTGTCACCTTGGGTAAGTGTCTTCTAATATAGCCTCGGGCCGACCAAAGCTTTATCAGTGGATTTGGAAGACGGAATCTGAAAGAAGCCCGTCGTATATATATATATATATATATATATATATATATTATATATATATATATATATATATATATGTATATATTCATGTGTGTGTATACGTTTGTGTGTCTGTGTTTGTTCCCCCAGCGTCGCTTGACAACCGATTCTGATGTGTTGACAACCGATGCAGTTCGCGCATAAGAGCCCGATAGAATAAGTACTAGGCTTACAAAGAATAAGTCCTGGGGTCAGTTTGCTCGACTAAAAGTGATAATCCAGCATGGCCGCACACAAATGACTGAAAGAAGTAAAAGGGATTTAGAGATCAAGCAGGGCGACTGGTTGGGAAAAACGATTTGACAGGAGTGGTAGAAAGAAAGGGAGATAATAAAGTATTGGTGATCCCAAAATGAAGGTGTGCATTAGTATGTGTGTATGTAAGCATGTGTAAGTTTGTGGGCGCGGATAGAGGCTAGTGACTTTGACATGTAGAAGTGTGTGTCTGTAATGAGTGAGTATGTGGATGATGGTCTGTGGGTGTGCGGATGATGATGTGTGGTGTGGGTGCTGGGAAGTGGTCAGTGCTAGTGTGTGTGGAGTGATGTGGGGTGGTGTGATGTGGTGTGACGGTGTTGTGACGTGTGGTGTGGAGCTGAAGTAGGATGTGGAAGTGGGGTGTGTGGCGACGGATGTGGGTGGATTGAATATCAATGAAAAGAGAAGCTGGGTAGCAGTGAAGAGAGTAAGTAGGTGTCACATAAAGAGAGGAGAGGAGGGGAGTTGAGTCCATGTGGCGCAAAGGAGCGAAGAGATAAGACTAATCCCTGTTCACAGTGAAGATGGGAGTCCGGATGGCCCCTGTACAAAGACAATCGGAACACAGATAAGTATTGTAGTGAATGACCGACAGAGCAGTATTGGCGCGAGACCGGGGTGTCATTGCCGCGTCTGATGTCTCAGAGTTGCTCCACGAACCGGTCAGCCAAGCGGCATCCTGTTTGACTGATGTACAGAAAGGGCTGCAGATGCTGTAAAGGACGTTTCTAGAAGTACAGGTAAAGGAGTCGGTGATATGATAAATACAATGATGGGTGCCTGTGGGGATGGTGGTATTGGAAAGGTAGAGGCAAGTGCGGCAACGTCGATGCTGCAGCATGGTCAAAACCTTTGGGCTCAAACACATAAAAAAGAAAAGTATATTTATGTATGTGTGTATATATAAATATATATATGTGTGTGAATGTGTGAGTATATATATAGAGGGAGTGAGCGAGCGAGAGAGAGAGAAAGAGAGATTAAGCAGTTTTAGTAACCGCCTAAGGGATAAAATATTCGTACGTATTATCAGTGTTCGTTACCTGTGTTATCCCCGGGCAATGGTGTGCAGGGACACCATATACGTCGAGCCCAGATGACAAGAGGATAAACAAAATTTTGTCAGGAACCAATGCAGATAACTAGAAAAATGGAGTTAAGAAAACATGGTTTAGACAAATAGTATATTCTCACATTTATATATATGCTGTATGTATATCCACTATCGCCTGACAATCAGTGGTGACTTATCTCCCTGTAACCTACCGGTCCGACAACAGAGACCAGTAAATAAGTACCAGATTATAAAATAATATGTTGACGGGGCGATTAGCAGGACTATACTTTTCATGGCGGTTCCCCAGTACGACTGCAGTTTATTGACAGAAACAAGTAAACGATAGACATAAATCTAAGATTAATAACTGAATGATTAACAATCAAATGAACCGGAAATAAAGAAAGATAGCCATCAAATATATTTACTACAATCACACAGGTAGCAGATGCTCTGTGTTTGGATCATATTGCCTGGAGTTAAATGATGATATCACCGTTACTAAGACAAATTAGTGTTCATATATTTATTGGATGATCTACAATCGAGGTAACAGCAAATAATTATAAATAGAGAAATATATATGAAAGTGACCATGTGTACACATATGTATGTGTAAAAGGTGAGAGAGATATTTGAGGACATATTTGGCAATTTTTTGCAACAGCTAACCTGCGAAAGGCCAAATGTATTTTAATACAAATATATGCACATGTTCTTGATAAGAGTATTCTATGAATTTTTCTTTACTTTCGAGGACTGTTTCAACACGAGAGCGGAATCGCCGATATGCCGGCATTGAATGGTCCATATTCATTTGGACATCACCTGAATAACGGTGACCTTCTGTGAAGCTATGATGTTGTGAGGATGCCGATTAATCTCCTTTTCAGCAAAGCTCCAAACATAGTAGTCCTGGAGATTTAAATCTGGTGAGTTTGAAAGCTTCACGTTAGGTGTTACATAATCGTAAAGATTGTCTGACACCCATTCTTGGGCCATGTGGGTTTTGAGACAAATTACCGAGTCCTATTGAAACATATATGTCATTCAAATGCGTATTCCCTCCGTCCAAGGCTTAACAATTGTTGCAGCAGTTCAACTTATTCGGCAGCCTAATATCTAAGTCCCTGCAGAAAGATTTGAGGTGAACTGAGAGGACCTTCGTTACTTACCATTCCTAAAGCTATCACAGTTGCTGGAATCTTAGTATATGAACATAATTATCTGCCTTTTCCCCAATTATATATTTGGGCTTGGTAGTTTTTCTCATGTAAGAAAACCAAAGCTTGTGGTGGTCGTGAGGGGTTTTACTCTTGTTAAGTAATCGCTTCCCATGGAGCAAACGGTCTCTCTGTCTTGGGAGATATGAATAGACCTTGCCTCTGTATATACAACTTGGAATGCCATCGTGCACCAAAAACCTGAGTACAGTTCCGACAGCTGACGTTCTTTGGCAATGGCCATTATTTACTTTTGGGGTCATAATAGATAACTTTTAACTTGTTAGATGAATTGCAGTGTCTTATAGTGTTAGTAAGTTTAGAATGCTTATTTTACTGTTTGACACATTTAAAGCATAACCACCAGAATTTTGCGATTCCACAGGAATTTGTAAACAAAAGATGTTTTAATTTTTACGAAGTTGGAAATTTCAAAATTGGTGTGTCTGCACATTGTTCAACAATGCATGAATATTTCAGTTCTTGTGTTAGAATTTTGTCCGGTATAGGAGATGAAACGAATAAAAACCTTTTAAATGGTTTGAAGGAAGTTATATACTGATAATTAAGCGCTCTATTACCGTTTTCGCCGCACTGCAAAGGACGCATTTTTATCCGGTGAGAGTAGTCGAGATTCGAACTCATGTGCACAGAGATGAAACGAGTAAGACATACATACATACATATATATATATATATCTATATATATATATATATATATATATATATATATATATATATATATATATATATGACCTATTTCTTTATTACCCACAAGGGGCTAACACAGAGGGACAAACAAGGACAGACATAGGTATTAAGTCGATTACATCAACCCCAGTGCGTAACTGGTACTTAATTTATCGACCCCGAAAGAATGAAAGGCAAAGTCGACCTCGGCGGAATTTGAACTCAGAACATAGCGGCAGACGAATACGGTTACGTATTTCGCCCGGCGCACTAACGTTTCTGCCAGCTCGGCCATATATATATGACCGCCATGTTAAATCGTTAGGTCCTGCACCCATTTTTTTCTCTCCTTGTTTCTCTCCAAGTTTCTTTTCTGTATATCTTTCTGTTGAAGAGCGTAGGCTCGAAACGTAAAAGACTTGTTTTATTTCTATTCCTGAGCGCCATACTAATACAATTGTTTGTTTGAACTCCACCTGCCTTCGTCTTTTGTTTATTTTCGTAAGCTTCCCGTTATATATATATATATATATATATATATATAAATCATGTGAGTGTATAGATAGATGGATAGATAGATAGATAATAAATAGATTGATATCAATAGCATATAAATATTGGGTCCAAATGCCTTCAGACTTCTCTGTCCAGAAGTCCAGAAGGATTTCCCAAGACTATATTTATATGGTATTAACTAGATTCATGTGATGTGCCTCGAGATTCAGTCATCAAATAAGAATAATGAAAACGAATCCTTTCACGTTCTTTCGATAGTTTATAAAATTCTCAAGACGTCCAAAAAACATGTGTGCATTTGAATGTATGTTTGTATATATATATACAACTCTCACACACACACACACATATATATTTGTATGTATATATATATATATACATATATATATATTATTATATATATATAGATATATATATATATATACATATATATATACATGTATATATATATATATATATATATATAATATATATATATATATATATATATATACTAAAGTCAGTTGGGTGCAAAATTGTGGTATTACCAAAGTACTCAAACCGAATACTGGGATATCAACACCATCGAGATCCAAGCCAAGATCAAAACAATTATACCATCATATGTTTGTCAAAGAGTGAATAATCCACATATATATATAATATATATATATATTATATATATATATATATTGTATAGAGGGCATTATTACACATAAATGCCTCACGCTAAGAGGGACATAAGTCATTACTACCAAAATTTAACTAATCATACCTAATGCAGTTCCCGAAGCAAGACATTTAAAAAACTGAATTTAGTTCTATATCACCTGTGATTTCACAATTAACGCATCTCTTATGAGGTTTTTCACGCTAACTACCTGATAATTTCTTGTTAAGATTCCTTATATATATATATATATATATATATATATATATAGGTATGTATATATATAGTTGAAATTTACAGAAAAAGAAAAGGCGAAGACAGGTGTATTTGTTTAACGCTCGGGAAGGTGAGAAAATCTTTTACGTTTCGAGCCTACGCTCTTCAACAGGAATGAACACGAGAGAGAGAATAAACAAACTTTTGATTAAGACATACATACATAAATGTATACATCGGTATTGATATAGATGGTTAGAGAGAGATAAATACAGACAGGGAAACAGACAGAGAAGGAGATGGATGGAGGTATAGATAGATATATAGGTAGATAGGTAGATAGACGGACAGATAGATAAACAGACAGATAGATAAATAGATAGATAGATGATAGATAGATAGATACATACATACATACATACATATATACATACATACATACATACATACGTACGTACTTACGTACATACATGCATACATAACATACATCATACATGATTCAGTAAAAAGTTAATTAAATGCGAATTTGTGGTGAATGAGACAATAGATATACAAGCAAACAGGCAGCTTTATTTTATGCAGCCGATATTAAAAAGCCAATTAAAAATAATTAGATGATTACATATAAAATATTCCGGTCAATAATTCATATTTTTCAAATTATTTTGCCATGTACATGAGAAATGGCAAGTACTTGAGAACGAAGTAGTTGCGGAACAATCATTAAATACATATACGAGTGGATTGTCGTGAGGAAAGAGAATTGTGCAGATAGTAAATAACTTGTAGTTGTCATTAACGTGAAAAACAATTGTCATTATCTTTGTCGTTTAATATGTTCGTCATATCACGAACTTCTGTGACTGTAGAGACTCATACGAAGGTATATATTACATTATGTATATATATATATATATATATAATATATATATATATATATATATATATATATATATATATACATATATACCTGCATGTACCTATACAATTACATATATATATATACATATATGTATAATTTATATATATATATTTGCATATATATACATATATACATATATATATATATATATATATATATACATAATATATATATATACTTCATAATTTGAAACTGACTTGAAAATTGGAAGTCCACCAGAAGATTGTCGATCAGGACAAGAAACAATTGTAGTGGCGATTTTTTTGACTTTTTATTAAAATTTTATGTATTGATTAAGTCTTTCCTTGTTTGTTTTGCAAAATAGTGGTTTTGTCTCTAATAATATTATATATATATATATATATATGTGTGTGTGTGTGTGTGGAGGCGCAATGGCCAAGTGGTTAGGGCAGTGGACTCGCGGTCGCAGGATCGCGGTTTCGATTCCCAGAGCGGGCGTTGTGAGTGTTTATTGAGCGAAAACACCTAAAAGCTTCACGAGCTTCCGGCAGGGGGTGGTGATCCCTGCTGTACTCTTTCACCACTCTTTCTCCCACTCTTTCTTCTGTTGGCTTGCTCGCTTAGCCAGCGGGGTGACGTCATTTGAAGGCTAAAACAATGCGAACGCATTGTGACCTGTGATGTGTAACAACATCTGATGGTCTAGTCGGTCCCGTGATCCCGTGATATACATATATATATATATACACACACATATATATTTACACACACACACACACACATATATATATATATATATATATATATATATATATATAATAAATTTTCACGAAGTGTAATGATGCTTAAAAGCATACACCGGCTAGAAATAAGAGCTAAACTCTTAAATTAATCCACCGTGCAACTCCAAGATGACAGAGACAAACATTATGCGACGAAAACGGAAAAAAATTGATACATTGAACAGCATAAAATATAATATTATGCAGTTTAGGATATCCACATACCCAGGTTTTAGCTTTTGGATATTTAATCCTTGAGCCTCTTTCGTGTGAACCACGTAGGTTGTTCACACTGAAAAATTCACGACCGATAGTCTAACTGGTTATATTTTGCGGAGTTTTGAAATTAACCCGAAACCTTATTAGACGCTTATTATTAAATTTTGAAATCTTTTCAAATCTTTTTAAAACGTTCTTATCTTTTGCTATATTATTATTATATTTCTACATTTATATTTATATACAACTATATTTATGTATATTTTTGATAATCCTATATTTTCCATGTTCGATGTCTTAATATATGTTTTAATTTTGAACGATTTTTATTTTGATCAAATCCGCAAATGTATGTGTTGGTCGTGGTTTACCTATCTACATTTTTCCTTTTATCTTTTATAGTTTTTATTTTATTCTTTACATCTGCCTAACGTTTCAGGTTCGACTTGGGATCTTTTAAGCAATCTCTATATTTCGTAAGATAAATATAACTATATATAATGTATGTTTGTATGTATGTATGAGAGAGAGAGAGAGGGGGGAGAGAGAGGTGGTTTATTCTCACTCAAGAAAGAGTATTGGAGAGTTAGATTTGGAGTTGAATATGCACAAGAGTATCAAAACGCATTATAGTTTTCAATTTTCTTGACAAATTATTAAAAAGGTCAACTTTGTTTTTCAATGGTAAAATAAAAAAAATAATGCTTAAATCGAGATTGAAGTTATAAGACAATATTCGGTAAAACATGCTTTAAAAACATTTAAGATTTAAACAAATTATAATATTAAAAAGATTTCACAGTAACACAATAAAATAGAAGTTCAAACGTTCGTTGAATCTCGTAACAATCACACATGATTCAGTTTTGAAATATTGAAAGCAATAAATTATATTAATAATTAGATACGATGAAGTTTTAACAATCTAGGAAAAGTAGAAAAAAGAGTATTATTTACGCTTTACATGAGGGAGAATCCTTCGTCGCTTGTCTTACTGTTGAGAACCTAAACTATTTTTAGTTGAAATTGCTTGTATATATAGGTTTTAAGAAATAGTTTTAAGTTGTGATTGGTTATAAACTTAACGACATAACTTGTTTTTTTCCCTCCTGTGAGCTTGTGTTTTGGTTGACTGACGGTCTGGAGGCATCACTTGTTTCTTGCATGTTCTGTTCACATATTTTGCTTTGTCAGTAACCCAGCGTTCCCGTTGTTTGACTTCCTGATGGCGTCATTTGTTCATTTGATTTTGACCAATAGTGATCTAGGGCTCTTGTCGGTCGATTCTCTGTATACGTCATTTCTTTGTGAAATGCCTTCTTAACTTTTTTTTCTGTTGGTTGTACCGCTTTCTGGTTGGGTGATTCTCTGAAGCAGTTACATGATTTGGTATCATAATTTTTTTTTACAGACGTAAAACCTAATTTTTAAAACATAGGACAAAGTCAGAGTGTTCAGAACGTGCAAGATATAATTGTACAAGAATTTGAAATTAGGGTTTCAAATCCCCAAAGGAAATCTGTTACATCACCTTTAGTTTCATTTTTGTCGTTATTCTCCTGTGTTGTCATAGAATATTTTATGGTTGTTTATATTCCTTAATAAATATATTTTCCTTATTTAATAGGAATTGAGTTGAAGCGTTTGAGATGCATTCATATACAGGAGAGATTTGGTATCTAGGATGTTTGTTCGTGGAGAAGAGATCTAAATGTTTACTCAGAAATTTTCCAAGTCGTGGAGTCTCGAATCGGTTGCCAGTTTACCGTTATTCTGTTCTCATAGTCAAGCTCGTTTGTCCTATGTAGTCTCCACCAAATTCGATGACATAATTTAAATTTCACCTTGAAATGTCCTTGGATGTTGAATGTTTGCCCTGACTTACTTATTGCCACAGAACAGGCCTACTGTATTTCGTCGTAATATGAGATCTTTGAACGGGGTATATTATTAACCTGTAAGGCTGATCTACACTCTTGGTTTATTGTTTTGCTCTTATGGCCATTTGGAAGTTCGTTGCCGGTTTTACAGTCCTATCTCGTTAAATAGTCATTTTCGTATCACATTAGTTCCTTTTGGGAAAGTTGGATGAAGGTAGTAAGTTTATTCATTACTTAGGACTAGTAATTCATAACCTTTTCATTGTAAGTGTTCTCACAACGAAGAATTAGTGAAATGTGTTTATATAGTATTCCAAGTTCATAACAACTTCAGCACTAAACTTATCAGCTTCTTTGGTAACTTTATCTTAATCATTGTTAAAATCAATTCTGATTTCCCATTCTTTTCGGCTGGTATTTGATTTAAATTTCGGATGTGGTAATAAATTTTAAGGAAAATTGACTATAAAATCACAATTTGTCCAGCGTGTCTTCCCGTCTTTTGTCAGCAAGTAGCCACTTCTATTATGAAGAATTGATTCGTAAATAGAAATGTACTTTACCAAAAATGTTTTATGTTTTATCTTTTACTTCTTTTAGTCATTGGACTGCCGCCATGGTGGAGCAACCATGAAGGGATCTGTCCGATCAAATCGACTGCCTATCACTTATTTTCAAAGCTTAGTATTTAAACCCGCAACCCTATGATTGCTAAGGAAGCTTCTTCCTCAATAGCTATGCATAAGAGATGAATGAATTATCAAAAATCTTGTAAAACACAAAAATTTATACGACTACCATACACTATAAAATACTCAAATTACAAATGTTCTCATTAAGTATGAAGTTGACCATAATTACCATTAATATTTACGGATCTTAAAGCAGCGAGCTGGCAGAATCGTTGGCATGTTTAACAAAATACTAAGCGGCATTTTGTCCGTCTTCTGAGTTCAAATTCTACCAAATTCGATTTTGGCTTTCAAACTTTTGTGGACTAAAAAATAAGTACCACTTGAACACGGAGGTCGATCAAATCGACCTATCCTAGCCTCGAAATTGCTGGCCTTGTGCCAAAAATCTGAAATCAATATTTATCACTCTTCTAATAGAACCAAAACCTCCATGTATGATGATAACTGCCACTGGTACTACTACTGTTGCTGATAGTGCTGCTGCTACTACTACTACTACTACAACTACTAGTACTACTACACGTACTACTACTACTACTACTCGTAGTACTACTACTACTCGTAGTACTACTACTACTAATCTTTGTACTAATACTGCTAGTACTACTACTACTACTACTACTACTATTGCTACTACTACTGCTACTACTACTACTAATGTTGCTGCTACTACTACTACTACTACTACTACTACTACTACTACTGCAACTGCTGCTTCTGCTACTACTACAAGAGCAACGTCTAGACATTATTTAATATTGCTTAGAGATGCTTTAAAGTGATAATTATGAATTATATAGTCCCTCCTCTAGAAGTTTGAAACTTTTAAAAACTTTCCGAAACGTTTTTCTATAAAACATTTTTATCACGGGTTTCTCTTTCCTTAAAACACAAGTTTTTTTTCCCTCAATTCCATAACTTTTTGTTACTTTAACGTAGAATGCTTTCCATTCTTTGTTTTATATATGGCTTCTTCTCAACAATTTCTTTGTGATTTTTTCCCTATCTCATTTGGATAGATATCTTCGTTATAGATTTTACTTTGAACTGGTAGTTTTCACACACACACACACACACACACATATATATATACACGCACTTATGCATACATATAAATGCAGATATAAGCACGCATTCATATATGTATATATGATAGTATATATGTATATATGTATGTATATATATATATAATATATATATATATATATATATTAATATATAGATATATTATATATATATATATATATATATATATATATATATATATATATACATATATATATACATGCACTCATTCATACAGAAAACATACATACATACGCACATACACACATACATACACATACATTCACACATGCATACATACAGACACACATACATCTACTCACATATATACACACATACATAGACACATACATACATATATACATACACACACATACATACATATATATACATACATATATACATACATACAAACATACATACATACACACATACATACATACACACATACATACATATACACACACATACATACATGTACACACATACATACATATATACATACACACACATACATACACACATACGCGTATACATGCATACATACATACATATATATACACACATACACACATACACACATACACACATACATACATGCATACATACATACATGCATACATGCATACATGCATACATACATACTACATACATACATACATGCATGCATGCATACAAATTACATATATACATACATACATAAATACGTACAAACATACATACACACATACATACATACATACTGATTATCACACCACTTACCGTTTTCTGCGAAAGCGCTATTACTTTAAAAGATATATATTTATTGTTTTGGAAAAGATATTCATTCTTCTAATGCAGTTTTCGTTGTTGTTGTTACATCTTTTACTGTTGATGTCGTTCCGCCTGTACCTGCTGTTATTGATGATATTGTTGATGTTGATGCTGTTGTTGTTGTTGTTGGTGATGTTCTTGCTATTTTTGGTGATGCTTTGCACCATAACTTCGCACTTCGACGAGATTTGTGATCAGAGTCATTCCCAAAACGATATTTCTGTTTTCTCCCAATATATCCAACTCTCCAATTCCAGGTTTGCCCTTTTGTTATTGTTTTAACGGTAGGTTGTTATCTGCGTGAAATAACGCTTCCATTTCTTGCCGAGCGAGCCACCGCATTAATTCCTATCAATCAACAATGGAAATTCTTAGAAGTAACAGAGCAACGCATAGAACAATATATACATAAAGAAAACCCGCAAAATGTAGTTTTAGTTCTATGCTAATACTGTTTAAGGCACTAAGGCGGCGAGCTGGCAGAAACGTTAGCACGCCGGACGAAATGCGTAGCCGTATTTCGTCTGCCGTTACGTTATGAGTTCAAATTCCGCCGAGGTCGACTTTGCCTTTCATCATTTCGGGGTCGATAAATTAAGTACCAGTTGCGCACTGGGGTCGATGTAATCGACATAATCCGTTTGTCTGTCCTTGTTTGTCCTCTCTGTGTTTAGCCCCTTGTGGGTAGTAAAGAAATAGAAATAGGTATTTCATCTGTCTTTTCCGTTCTGAGTTCAAATTCTGCCGAGGTCGACTTTTTGCCTTTCATCCTTTCGGGGTCGATAAATTAAGCACCAGTTGCGTACTGGGATCAATCTAATCGACTGACCCCCCTCTCCAAAAATTTCGGGTCTTGTGCTTAAGGTAGAAAAGAATATATTTTTAAAAGGCGGTGAGCTGGCAGAAACGTTAGCACGCCGGGCGAAATGCTTAGTGGTATTTCGTCTACCGTTACGTTCTGAGTTCAAATTGCACCGAAGTCGACTTTGCCTTTCATATTTTTTGGGTCGTTAAACTAAGTACCAGTTGCGTACTGCGGTCGACCTAATCGACTGGTCCCCTCCTCCAAAATTTCGCGTCTTGTGTCTAGAGTGGAAAAGAATACTGTTTAAGGAATTGAGTTGACAATATTGTTACAGCATTGGATAAAATACCTACAAAAGCTATACCTCGTGGTGTTCATCCCGATTCACTGAACATGAATTTAAATTCAGCTGAAATCAACTTTGACTGTTGCTCTTTACTGGAATGAATAAATATATTAGCAATTCTTAAGGCGGCGAGCTGGCTGAAATGTTAGCACGCCGGGCGAAATGCGTAGCCGTATTTCGTCTGCCGCTACGTTGTGAGTTCAAATTCCGCCGAGGTCGACTTTACCTTTCATCCTTTCGGGGTCGATAAATTAAGTACCAGTTACGCACTGGGGTCGATATAATCGACTGAATCCCTTTGTCTGTCCTTGTTTGTCCCTTCTGTGTTTAGCCCCTTGTGGGTTGTAAAGAAATATATATTAGCAATTCTTTGCAGTGGTTTGACGACGTACTTAGGAGTTCTGATGCAATATCTTACCAGTGTTTATTCCAGAGCTTTACGTTTTCAGTTCGAATTCCATGTTGATGTCCAAAGCTAGAGCTAATATTTCCTCCCACGGCAGCCCCACCACCAAACCCAATGTTTCTTAACGTTGAGCGATAGACCTTCAACTCGTAACGGCCTACTAGTACATCATCTGTCAGAGGGAAACGGTAACACTTAAATACCTTAATAATTGCAGGTCCGGAGGGAGTTGATAATATTTATCTTTTCTAAATGTGTGACTCTGAGGAATTTCAAGAAATCAAAGACTCATTTATTGTTCATTTTTCCCTATCTAGATATATATTCCCACATGAAGATTTTGGTCACATTTATTGTTGCTATGTTGGTTTGCCTGACGTATTGTTGCCGGTTCGAAAATATGCACTGTTAAATCAGAATTTATTGAAAAATAAAGAAGAGGAAATAATCTCAGAAATAATTGCACGGCAAAAATCTTGACGTAAATTATTTTTTCATTTTTTAAAATATTAATTCCCTTTTCGCAGATCTGAAAATGTGTCTACCAATTTAATTGGATATATACACGCATACACAGACACAGGCACAAACACATATGCATGCATATATATATATATATATATATATATATATATATATATATATATATATATATATATATATATATATATATACACACCAATTAAGGACTGAGCACGAAAAGTGGACAGTCAACATGCTAGATATAGACGTCAAATCGCCATTCTCCACAAAGAGTATGTTCTCAAATAAAACTCAGCACTTGTCTTGTTTAATGCTTTGGTTTTGTGCTGAAGATTGAAGGCTTCGAATGTCCCGTCCGTATTTTTTGTATCGTCTTCTAAATGTTTTGCGTTCTTGTCCCATTTTGTATTTTTTTACATATATATATATATGTTGGGTCATCCCATAAATAATGCGGGTTTTTTTCAATTGCATGAACTAAAAGTCGGAGGGTGCCGAGATAAACTATCTGCATCAACTTGCTGTAAAAGCAGGTAGTAATTTTACTTTGCATTTAGTCTTAATGCAAGTTTTGAAGAGTGCAGTTCGATTGTGAAAGTTATATTTTCAAAGCTATAATGGAAGTGGCAAAGGAGCACATTCGGCATATTTTCCTTCATGAGTTCAATAAAGGCAAGATCACACTGGAAAGTGCAAGGAAAATTAATGCAGTATATGGAGATCGGACAATAAGCGTATACCTGTGTCAACGGTGGTTCTAGAAATTCCGAGGCGGAAAATAAAATCTAGAAGATGAATCTCGTCCTGGAAGATCTATAGAGCTCGACCAAGACGTCCTGGAAAACCCTAGTGGAACAAAACGCCGTCGTAATTGTTGAGGACCTAGCAGAGACTCTGGGATTTGGTCATTCAACCATTCGTCGACACTTGCGTGCCATCGCAAAAGTCAGCAAGTTGGGTCAGTGGGTTCCTCGGAAACTTCTCGAATCTAATCGCGCACAGAGAGTGAATGATATGAAAGGTTTAGCCCAATTTGAACCTTTAAACCCAAACCAAACGATAACTAAGGAGATCTATTTTGAGCAACTTGAGCGACTGAAGTCAACGCTAGAAGAAAAACATCCCTCTTTGGTTTCAAGACGAAAGGTGTAATTCCATCAGGATGATGCTTGGCCACATAGAGAAAGGATGACATTCCAACGGCAGGAGCAGCTTGAATGGGAAACGATGCCCCACGCACCATATTCGTCGGACAGTGTCTGAGCCTTCAAAATCATTTGGACGAAAAAAATATGAAAAAATATTCTGTAGATGAGGTGCTGGGGGTGCTTATTTCGTCACAAAAAAGTGAATTTTGAAAGAGGAGACTTGCTAGGCTACCAGATGCATAGAAGAGTATAATAGAAGACGAAGGATAGAATGTTTTATATTAAAAAATCTTAATTTTGAAAAATAAAAGTTAAAAAACAGCATTATTATGGGATGACCCAATATATATATGTATATATATATATATATATATATATAATATATATATATATAACGCGCGAGCGCGTGTGTGTGTATGTATGTATGTATATATATGTAAGTGCGATAATGCCCAATTTTTCTACTGTTTTAACGGTAACAC
>NC_043006.1:66939543-66942043 GCF_006345805.1 Octopus sinensis
CACGCACACAAACTCACACATACACACTCACACTCACACTCACACACCCACACAAACATACTCACACTAACGTACACACACACACACACACTCTCAAACACACACACATGTCGGGAGGAAGAATGTTCGCTACCATGATAGATAATATTTCGCCATTGGCTGTACAGTATCTTCATGGTGGTATGCTGCACAGAGTATTCAGGCCTGTGGGTGCACGGTAATATACATACATACATGCATATATGTATACATGCATACATACATGCATATATACATGCATGCATACATACATATATACAAGCATACATATATATATGCATACATATATACATCCATACATGTACATATACATACATGCATGGCTATATGCATGCATATATGCATACATACATACATGCATACATACATACACGCATGTATATATATACGTACATGTATACATCGATATATACATGCATACATACATATATGCATACATATATACATCCATACATACATGCATACATACATAAATACATTCATACCTACATGCATCTGTACATACACGCATACATATATAGTTGAAATTTACAGAAAAACAAGACAAAACCAGGTGTATAAACAACAAGCACGAGTCTTAGTTTGACGCTCGGGAAAATGAGAAAGACTTTTACGATTCGAGCCCACGCTCTTCAACAGAAAGGAACACGTGGAAATAAACATACATGCATAATGCATACATACATATATACCTGCATAGATGCATACATACATGCGTACATGCATACGTACATACATGCATATATACATACATGCATGCAATCATTTGTACATACATCGTTTCGTGTTCACTGTCGGATGAAAGGTAATTGATTGCCATAGAAGAGATTAACAATATTAATATTTTGGTCGAGACAGTCTTTTACACACACACTCACACACACACAAACACAAAGACACAAATACAGGCGTATATCGATTAAACTCAATGCTGTAAGATATATAAAAAGAATTGTATCTTAGACATAGATATTTTCTTCTATATCACTTAATGCTTTGGTAAGAGTGGATAAAACTTTACAGCCTACAATGTCTTTCGCCCTCAACTTTTCACCAATTTTCTGTTGGCAACAATCATATACGGAATTCAGATTAGACTGTGAACTGTTGATATGCATACATACATACAATCATACAAACATACATACATACATACATACATACATACATACATACATACATACATACATGCATACATACATAAAACAAAAAGGAGAAAGCTGATTCGAAGACTACAGATCCAAGCTTTCACTGGAACTATAAAAATCTGTAAAACTTTGCATAAGTTTATCATTTAAATATATATGAGCATGTCTAGATATGCAACTATATGCATGAGAATACCCAAATTAAACAAAAAAATTCAAATCTGCACATATACATACATACATACATATACATACATACACACACACACATACATACATACATACATACATACATACATACATACATACATACATACATACATACATACATACATACATACATACATAGAAGAATGGAGAGGTGCCGAGCAATTGTTAATCAACAAAACTGAGAAGTCAGAATTGTGGCTAGACTACAAGAAAGCCTTTGACTCTGCTCCCTACACATGGATGTTAGAAGTTCTTCAACTTGCTAAAGATCCAGTGGGAATAGTCAAACTCATTGCTGTTCCGACTTCATCGTGGGCCACCATTATGAAATTAAAAATAAAGAGTGACTGTATTTTCACTGATAGAATACAGTATAGCGAAGGCATATTCCATGGGGACAGCCTCTCTGGGATGTTGTTCATACTTTCTGTAAACCTTTTGTTATTTGTGTTAAGGAAGTCGGAAAGATATGTTATTAGTTCACAAGGAGATCGAAATACCAAAATTACACACTTGTTTCTTTGTGGAAACTTTACACAAAGAATATGAACGAGATGAAAAGGAGGCTTGACCTGATTACATCTTTCTCAAATGTGCAGGGTTAGAATTTGGTCATGATAAGTTTTATTATATGATTGTGAAAAGGGGGAAAACTGTAAACCAGACTAGCAATGACTTGACTGTTTCTCCTATATCTGATGAAGAATGTTACAGGTGTCTAGGTGTGGATGAAGACATATCTTACAATGACACCTGTAATAAAATATATGCCACTAAAGAATATACAACCAAATAAAGGAAATTTGAACCTCAGAACTCTCTGCATTCAATAAAACAGTAGCCCGTGTGTTTTCAGTGCCAGTACTCAAGTGAACATTTGGGCTGCTTGATTGACCGCTTGATGAGATCCAAGCTATTGATGTGAAAACTCCAAAAAAGTAACAAGCACACATAATTTCCACATAACCAGGGACATAGATCGCCTCTACCTCAGACGAAAACAAGGTGACAGAGGCTTAATATCGATCCAAAATGCCTTTGAATGTCGCATCATATCCATTCGGCAAGATCTTTTAACCACTAAGTGTCGTAGTGCATCCCTT
>NC_043006.1:66947043-66949543 GCF_006345805.1 Octopus sinensis
ATGTTTCATCTACGGGGACAAAATGAATAGATACAGTTTGAGATTTGGGGGCACAGCATATCTGCGTGTGATACTGAAGCATAAACATGATTCTCTTAAGGTAACGATTTTGTACTCCATAACAAATCGAAGATTGTTTGGGCCCTATTTCTTCACGGAATCTCTACCGGTACAGCATGTACATAACTTGACATAATGTCCATTTGGTTGTTGCCCGAGTTGAAAGAAGAGTTAACCGCCCTTATTATGCAGCAAAACTGGGCTCAGTCACATTTGTATAAATACGTATGCGATTACCTCAACTCGCATCTTTCACTACGCTGAATAAGCTGTGCTGAGATAAACAATTTGCCGTTGATGGTCTGCCATTTGCACTCTACCAGCTCTCCAGACCTAACGAATTCCAACATATTCCTTTGGGGGTATCGGAAATAGAAGGTTTTCAAACCCCACTTCCACAGGGCTTACAGAAGCGGATAGGTGACCCAGTATATTTAACTGATCAGACGACAAACACGACGGTAACAGCAACATGGGCGAAATCAACAGCAACAAAAACAACACCAATTAGAATATTCAAGAATCACGTGAAAACGGTAGCATCATTAAAAGAAATGAAACCACCATCCTTACTGTTAATACCTATTTCTTTATTACCCACAAGGGGCTAAACACAAAGGGGACAAACAAGGACAGACATAGGTATTAAGTCGATTACATCGACCCCAGTGCGTAACTGGTACTTAATTTATGGACCCCGAAAAAATGAAAGGCAAAGTCGACCTCGGCGGAATTTGAACTCACAACGTAACGCAGACGAAATACCGCTAAGCATTTCGCCCGGCGTGCTAACGTTTCTGCCAGCTCGCCGCCTTTCTTACTGTTAATACCAGTACATTCAACAACGCAAACAACGCGATTTGTAAACCAAAAGCTGTTTTCTCCGATATATTTCACATACATGATCCAGAAGATCTATCACTCTGGGTCCTAGAGGTCCTAGAGTCTAAGGTCTAAAGAAAGCCAATATACTCTGAACAGCAGAAGAAACGCGAGACGTGTGTAACTGTAGAATATGTTTTAATTTCATTATGTCAGAGATGAATTTTGATAAATCTGATAAAGTCAATTTCTTGGATGCACTTTGACCACAGTCTACTGGTCGTTGTCATGTGTTCTGGTAGTGGGCGGATCCAGCACTTCGAGAACGTAGGTCGGGACTTGTTCAATAGTGTGTATGGCTCCGCTCTGGGTGTTCAAAACAACCATACATCGTCGGTACATTGAGTGCACGTGGTGGTTCACAAAAGACATTGGCACTGTGCCCACACCCTGAGAAAAGCTACCTCCAGTTCCACACGAGTTGTCGGCGGGCCTTGGAACCACCTTGTTCAGTCGTTTTTGGATTTCATCCCACGAGTCGGGCACGGCATGGTTCTGATGTTGTACTGACGCAGGAAATCCATGATGACCCTGGCCGTGTGGAAGGGTGCATTGCCCTGCTGGATCATTTGGCTATAGTGACTCACGAAGAAGGGCATGATGTGAGTTCTTAGGATCTGGTCGATATAGGGCTGCACTGCGATGCCATTCCCTCTGCCTCCACCAACATTTTGCAACATATAGGATCCAATTCTCTGATTCAGGCTCATAGTACCCCATACCATGATGTTTTGGCCACACCACGCAGCCCTCGTCACGACAAAGCGTTCATCCTTCTTACGCCACACCCTCATTATGCCATCCGAGGTGGAAACGCAGGACCGGCTCTCGTTAGAGAAGACTATCGACCCCATTGTTGACGCCGCCAATGCCGGTGCTGTGTAGCCCACTGTGACTATGTCTGACAGCGGAGGCGGTGAAAACAGGTCCTCAAGCAGGACAACGGCAACGTCGTACCGTGTCGTCGCTGATGGGCCGCTGTCTAGTGCTAATGGTCTCGCGAGCTGTCTGGGCGTGGTCACGCGGGGCGCTATCTGTGAGCACGGTCTCCAGTGCTGTTGGTGTTGTATCGTTGTTGCAGGCGATAGATTGTGATGGCATGGACATTGTAAGCTTTCGCAACAACCAGGGCACGCTGCCCTGCTTGAAATCGGCCGATATCATGTCTCTCCGCGCTGCTGACAATCGGGTTATACCTGATGCATCTAAACTACAAATGCCAGGAACGCGGTTCAAGTTGACTTTTATACCCATACCCTCCACAAGACGCACGGCATTTCGGTTTTCATGACAACTGTTTGCTACTGCCACCCACGGCATTCAACGCAGTTGCGTTTTTGTGTCTCGTTTCAGGGAAAGTTGAAATGTTACCTGCAATTTGGGTCTCAGCCATAAACCAGCACGTCTTGAAATATTTACACTTACATCCCCGAAATGAATTTTTAGAATTTACCATATAAGAATCACATTTGAAAAAAATCGAGTTTCTTTTGCGGTTCAGTCTATTGATATAATAAAAACTGCAGAACATTATGCGAAAATGTGTCTTTTCAAAGAC
>NC_043006.1:66954543-66959543 GCF_006345805.1 Octopus sinensis
ATACATACGTACGTACGTACGTACGTACACACATACATACATGCATGCATACATAATTAAACACAACCAGATCTAATACATACATACTGACATACAGAAAATGCATCCATTGTATCTACATACATAGAGAAACGCACGTATATAAATATATTTATTTATTCAATTATATATAAATATATTTATATTTATATATATATATATATTATATATATATATATATATATATATAGAGAGAGAGAGAGAGAGAGAGAGAAAGAGAGAGAGACGTATGTATTTATATACATAAATACTCATATATGCATATCGACATACATGCTATACATAGAAACACATTTTTCTACATACAAACGATGTGTACCTAAGTATGTAAATGTACGTACGTACGTATGTATGTATACTGGTCTGATCAGTAAGTATCCGGACAGTTGCCATAGTAACGAAGCTAGAGCACACAGAGTGAAGCTGCTTGGCAGAGATTGACCGTGAACGCTGCTGTGCATGTGCGCCAATTTTAGCGTTCTAGCTAATTTTCGTTCTTTACAGCAGTGCTTGCAATGAAGGTGTGTAGCGTATGATCGTCACATTGAACATGATAGAGAAAGTTGAGTAGAGAATCTGCATCAAATTTTGCCAAAAGCATAGTGATACCTGCTCAGAGGCCTACGCAAATTTGCATATCGTGTATGGAGAGGAGTGTATGAGCGGCACACATGTATACGAGTGGTTCAGACGTTTTCAAGAGAATCTGCAGCAAATTTTGCCAAACGCTCTGCTATACCTGCTCAGAGGCCAACGCAGATTTTTAAAAAATTTTCATCGTCCTCGCCACAATCAAAGAGATTCTCAGCGATAATGGACTGAGCTGAACTGTGACTAATCTGTACATCCTCCTATAACTCACAGATGCTGTTTCGACGATTTTCACGAACAGTTGCACGCACATCTGCCATGTATTTCTCTGTTCTGCTGGTTGTTGGTCTCGCAGGACGTTCGTCAACATCGACATTTTTTTCGGTCATCTTGGAAACGTCTGAACCACTCGTATACTTGTGTGCGGTTCATACACTCCTCTCCATACACGTTCTGCAACATTATGTAGGCCTCTGAGGAGCAGGTGTCGCCGTGACGACTTCCTCTGTCATGGTAAATGCGACGATCACACACTACACACCTTCCTTCCAAGCACTTCTGTAAGCAGCGGAAGTTAGCTAGAACGTTAAAACTTAGGGCACATGCTCAACAGTGTTGAAGGTCAGCATTTGTCGATTGGGTTGAATTTGCGTGCTTTAGCCTCGTTACTATGGCAACAGCCCAGGGACTTATTAATCACACCTCGTAAACGTAAAACACCCTTTCTTCCCTTCCCTGAGCGTCTTTTAATACATTGTATGTACCACATCCTCGATTCGTTGTTTTTTTCCGTATTTTTTTAATCATTTTTTTGCGGATTGTTTCTGTCTGTGTTCCTTTCTGTGGAAGAGTATAGGGTCGAAACGTAAAAGAATTTTTCAATTCCCGAGTGTGAGAATAATACATCTGTTTGTTTTCTACACCACCTGTCTTCGTCCTTTGTTTTTTCGTGAATTCTCCTCCTACATATATATATATATAACTTTACATTTAAAATTATAGGAGTGTAAAATTGAATATTAATTTGATTAATATCAATATAAAACCAGTGGTCTAGCATATAAAAACCTGAAGATTCAGAAAAATTATACTACATACGTATAAGAGGGACGACTACTATGTGGAATCCATTATGCTAGAAGTAGATCTGCTATGGTCTTACCTCTAAGAAAATAAATTTTGAGAACATTACTTTCTTAGTGGTAAGAACATAGCGGATCTACTTGTAGCATAGTGGATGTCCACGTAGTGGTAATCACTTTCATATATATGTAATATATATATATATATATATATATGTATATATATATGTGTGTGTGTGTGTGTGTACGTGTGCGTGTGTGTGTGTGTGTACGTGTGCGTGTGTGTGTGTGTGTGCGTGTGCCCGTGTGTCTTTAAAAATACACACACTTACACTCGCACATTTATGTACACATAGATGCGTGTATGTTCCTACACATTAATATGAGAATATGAGCATCATAAAAGGCTAGCGTGATATGTTAGGGAAAGTGGATATGTATGCACATCTGTATCAGGACAATTACCCCCATAGGACAATTCCCACTGTCAACAAATACCCACAAGAACAATTACTACCCTCTAGTTAATTATCCGCTCTCCAATATATTGAGAAGTTGTAAATCATCATTTGTTCTCCTCTGGGGTAATTGTCCAACGAAGATTATTGTCCATGGAGGATTATTGTCCATGGGAGATTATTGTCTATGGAGGATTATTGTCCATGGAGGATTATCATCCATGGGAGACTATTGTTCATAGGGGATTATTGTCCATAGAGGATTATTGTCAATGGAGGATTATCGTCTATGGGAGATAATTGTCCATGGGGGATTATTGTCCATGAAGGGTTATTGTCCATGGAAGATTATTGTCCATGGAGGAATATCTTCCATGGATGGGAGATTATCGTCCATGGAACATTATTTTAATGGAGGATTATTGTCCATGGGAGATTATTGTCCACGGGGATTATTGTCCATGGAGGATTATTGTCTATGGAAGATTATCGACCATGGGAGATTATTTTCCATGGGGGTTATTGTCCTGTGAGGATTATTGCCCATGGAGGATTATTGCCCATGGAGGATAATCGTCCATGGGAGATTATTGTCCATGGGTGTAAATATAGATATAATACATGTACTACCTTTCACACGTGCTCGCGCATAAACTTGTACACACATACATATACACGTACATAGACACAAGCAGACACATACATACATACACACACGCGCACACACATACAGACAGCACTCCGTCGGTTTCGACGATGAGGGTTCCAGTTGATCAGATCAACGGAACAACCAGCTTGTGTAATTAAATTTCAAGTGGATGAGTACCCCACAGACACGCGCATCCTTAACGAAGACTTTCAGAGAGATTCAGCTTCATACAGAATGTGACAAGGCTGACCCTTTTGAATTACAAGTACAGTTCATTTTTACCAGCTGAGTATCCTGGAGCAACGTGAAATAAAGAGTCTTGCTCAAGGACACAAAGTGCGGCCGGGAATCGTACTCGCGATCTTAAGATCTTGAGCCAAATGTTTTAACCACGCGCTTTAACCACCACACATACACACGCGTACACACACGCACGCGCGCACGTGCTCACACACTCTCATATACATACGCATACAGTGTTTTAAAATCTCTGAGTCGGGAAAGAAAGCAATGTTTATGTTATAACCTGATGTAAGGCCCCCCGAAACGAAAGAAAGGGAGGTGTTAGATATAGAGATAGAAAAAAACTTCTCCTCCGAGAGGAAGTCTGAGCAAGGTTGCTTTTATGGGAGACCAGAAGTCGCCTTTGCATACCAACCTCAACTCACCATGTCACTGATGATGTACAAGGAAAAGATAAAGAGCGATACAGCTTGGCACCAGGGACATCGCAATTCATCTTTACACAGCCGTATCTCCATTCGTTTACTTCTGTTCATAACTTCTATTCATAACTATAAAATTATATAAAGAAAATATAGAATATTACCCGTTTCGATGATGAATCTTATCTTATCATTGTGTGTTTGATGAGAAATAAAATGGCTTGCTGAAGAACACAAAACACAGCCCGGTCCGGGAATCGAATTCACTACCTCATATTTGTGAGCCCAACGCTCTAGGCATTGAAATATGTGCCTTCACACACATAACATATATCTATGTATATGCATGCTTATAGATAAATATATTTGAAACGCATAGAAATTGAAAACGGGTCTCAGCAAAAGAGAAGAGTTTAATAGTTGCAAATTTATTGATAGCGGTTGCAATAACTCTTTGGTTCCGTAACTCATTCAAGCATATTAGTTACCACTTGTTTATAACAAGAAAAAAAGAAAAACAAAACTTTATTCACCAACAAAATACTACTCCTGTAAAGCTTCTCTTTATCAATTTGATGTTAAAATTGGTCAATATAATCCAGAATCCAAGAAAATTAGCCAATGTCAAATACGAAATATTGATAAACTATATTTCACGTAAGAATTGCAAATTATAACCTTTCGTTAGTTTGGCCCCTTAATCTGAGAGCGAAGCAATTATGAGTAAAACAGAATTTGTGGAACTAATTCAGCGGAATTGGGGAAAACTAGAGAGAAAATGTCATTAGCTGCTCGCAGTACTGCATTCTTCATCCAACCACAGAAAAATAGATATTTTTCAAGGCTTGGGATGAATTATTGTGGGATTGGAAGGTCAATTGATACAATGGATCAAGGACCTCAGCTTTTGCGTTATGATGACAGGGTGAAATATTGCGCATCGGGGACAGGGAAGTGAAATATTACTAATGGTTTATGAGTAGAGGTAGAGAGTGGCTGAGGGTGGGGCTACGAACGAATATATATTCTTTTATTCTTTTATTCGTATACATGTTTTAGTTATTTAACCGCGGCCATGCTGGACCACCGCCTTAAAGGGGTTTGTTTTCGATGGAAGAAATCGACAGCCAAAACTTATTCTTTGTAAGACTAGTACTTATTCTATCGGCGTCATTTGCTGAACCGCTATGTTACAGGACGTTAACACATCAACATCGCTTGTCAAGCGATTGTGGGACAAACATAGACAGAAAAACACCTACACACAAAACATATATATGTGTATAGATAGATAGATAGATAGATAGATAGATAGATAGATAGATAGATAGATAGATAGATAGATAGATAGATAGATATACACACACAATATATATAGGGCAAAGTAAGCACGTAAATGTAAAGCAAGGTGGGGAAAATAGTACTCGAATACCGGAGGTAGAGTAAAATGCTATATCATTAGTCTAAACTGTTCGACGAACGTGAAACTCTGAATAGCAGTTTCTTGTGATATTTT
>NC_043006.1:66964543-66979543 GCF_006345805.1 Octopus sinensis
ATGCAGCCGCTGAAATTGTAATATTGCATCTTCCTCGACCATATATTCCTGGGAGGGTCGTGAGGGCAGTGTTCTCAAAAACGCCTTTTGTCGGGTCCTGTCAGAAACAATCGTCTCCAATTGATCCGGCTGGATCTCCAAGTGAGACCAACCGCTATCATAGATGTTATCGAACCAGTATATTCTACCGGAGGTTAGTCTTTGCCCTTAAATCCTGTCCAGCGATCATTTCCTGCAGCAAGCCTGTTGTATCGGTGTTGTGAATTCCCGGTTCGAAGAAGTAGTGGTTCTACTTGGAGCGCCTCTCTGATCTCCAATCTAGGCAAACTATCGAGTAATGATACTCTAAAAGACCCTTCGGAGGAACCCCATTTGTTCCGCTTGTATTCGCGGTCGTATTATCTCGGTCACTGCCCAAGATTATTCATAATTTGTAAGAGTAGGCAAGACACCGAATTGAAAATAGCCTGAAACATAATTTACGAAGTTAAAAGTTGAGTCAACTTTTATGAAAAGGTAAACCGATAGAGAATTTTAAATAATAAATACTCCATCAAAGCAGGAAAGGAACAAATCTATTCACGACTTCAAACATTTTAAGTACTTCAAAGCTAGGACTGAAAAACTGAACACCTAAGGCAACTTGACAAATGGCCATTTTTCAAAGAAATAAACTCAATAAGATACATTTTTCTTTTGATATTGAAGAATTGTTTGACTATCAAAATATATTCAATGAAAGATGATATAAAATCAAAATTATATTGATTAGTTGAGCATTAAATATTTAGTACTCGAATACTTTTTCTATAGAATAGAGATCATATAAAATCAAACTCCAAAATTTGTTGTTTTGCTCTTAGGAAAAAATTACTTATACCAGACCCTCCTCGGTAGAATCTCTGACCCAATTCAAAAACCACGACCCTAATGCGCCAAGTTACAACACACAGACAGATACCTACCAACCACATGGTTCTGGGTTCAGTCCCACTGCGTGGTACCTTAGGCAAGTGTCTTCTGCTATAGTGAATTTGGTAGACGGAAACTGAAAGAAGCCTGTCGTATATATATACATACATATAGGATGTTTTCCTTTTGATGGACGGAATTCAACACAATTTCTAGTTAACTAAACAATTTGAAACTTCGTATACTGGTAGAATGTGTCAAAAGAAAACATTATTTTCACTTGGCTTTTTTGAGAAAATTGTAATTTGTAAGTTTAACGTAGTTTAATTCTTCGAATTTTAACCAATGAATTGCCAGCATTTGAGCTCAAATCATTTGCTGCGTCTAAAAATTCAGACAACATCCTGTTACAACGTAAACAACGCGCGCACACACACACACACACACGTGTTATTCATCCTTCTCTCTTCTGTCTGTCTCACTCTTTTAGTCATCCGCACTTGCTGCGTTATCGATATTGATAAACAAACGAGGAGGCATGTGCTAGAAATAACAGCCATATCTCTTAAATCGATGAATTTCGTCGCCCAATAAAAATATTAACGATATTTTTTGAATATCTTCTTTATTTTTTTTTACCGAAAAGGCTTCTCCCATGGTTTTGAAGGGCCCAAAACAACAAAAACAAAACAATAATATGCCTAAATCGGTCTAGAGTGGGCTATGAGGGTGCGCGTGGAGTGTGGATCGTATTGTAAAAATTTGCGAAATATTTTTTCATAAAAGGATGCCCCAGCTTGTCGGAGGCTGTGATATAAATTGGGAAAAAAAATCCTCGACACCAGTGCGTAATTGGTACTTAATTTATCGACCCCGAAACAATGAAACATTTCTTGTTTATTTACCTTTTGTGTAAATTTGTTCCGGCAAGGGGCAAAACACAGAGGGGACAAAGCATGAGATACAAAAGTATGAAGTCGATTCTATCGACACCAGTGCGAACTCACGAACGTGTATGTATGCTTGTGTGCGTATGTGTGTGTATGTATGTCTCCGTTTGTATGTGTGTGTACGTTTGTATCTGTGTGTACGCTCATATATTAATTACTATGTGCTTGTGCATATGTATATGCATGTGTTTGAGAGAGAGAGAGAGAGAGAGAGAGTGACAGTGTGTGTGTGTAAGTGTACGTGTGTACGTATCTGAATATATGTGTGTGTGTATGCGGCGTGCGTATGTGCGTATAAGCATGTATCTTTGTGTATGTATATGTATATTTGTCTGTGTGTGCGTGTGTATGTATATTTACTTCTATATGCAGGCGCGCTTGTATATGCAAGTGTTTGTATGCGTTTGGGATCTTTTCCTTTTGTTATTTAAGAGATATGGCTGTTATTTCTAGCACATGCCTCCTCGTTTGTTTATCAATATCGATAACGCAGCAAATGATTTGAGCTAAAATGCTGGCAATTCATTGGTTAAAATTCGAAGAATTAAACTACGTTAAACTTACAAATTACAATTTTCTCAAAAAAGCCAAGTGAAAATAATGTTTTCTTTTGACACATTCTACCAGTATACGAAGTTTCAAATTGTTTAGTTAACTACAAATTGAGTTGAATTCCGTCCATCAAAAGGAAAATATCCTACAAATACATACATACATACATATATATATATATATATATATATATATATATTATATATATATACTCTTTTACTTGTTTCAGGCATTTGACTGCGGCTATGCTGGAGTACCTCCTTTAGTGAAGCAAGTCGACCACATGGGCTTATTCTTTGAAAGCCTTGCACTTATTGTATCGGTGACTTTTGCCGAACCACTAAGTTACGGAAACATGAACACACCACTATAGGTTGTCAACCGATGTTGGGGGATAAAAACAGACACACAAACATATACACACATGTACATATATATAAATACATATATACGACGGTCTTCTTTAGTTTCCGTCTACCAAATTCACTTACAAGGCTTTGGTCGGCCCGAGGCTATAGTAAAAGACACTTACACAACGTGCCACGCAGTGGGAATGAACCTGGAACCATGTTGTAATGTGTAGATGTATGCAGATGCGTGTATGTGTGTGTGCGTGCGTGTGTGTTTGTGAGTTTCTGTATGAGTGCACGGTTGCATATGTGTGTGTTAGGAAGCAAAACAGTCGCTGGAGGGAAGGATGTCAAACAACTGGCAAGTAAACTGGAGGATGTATTTCATTACTTCGTGAGCGACAAAATAAGTCCCAACTGAGACATGTGTCGATATAATCAACCAGCTCCTTTTCCAGGAATTTCATGTCTTTTACCTATCATGAATAGAAAGGATCAAGTTCCACTTGAAAAGGAAAGTGAGGTTGGCGAGTATTCTTCTTGAAGGTAGGTGAATGTGGCGAGGATGAACCATGTGAATGGGTCTACTCTGAACATGCTCTTGTAGGCCGGAGGAGTGGTGAGGGAGTGAAGTACCTGCTTGAGGTATCCTTAGCGGTTGGGGTAACCAGTTTGTTTCAGGTTACACGGTTTTTTGGTAAAAGAATTGCGCCCTAGACGTCTTTCAATTTTCGTCTAGCAAATCCACTGACAAAGCTATAGCAGAACACATTCTCCCAAATTGCCACACAGTGGGAGCGATCTCGGAATCTTATGGTTGGGAGGGCAAACTTTTTACCACACATCCACACTTGAACCTATTCCAGAAAATATTTTAATAATAAAAAGCAAAAAAAAGAAAAAAGCCAAACTACAGGTATTGTAGACTAATCTAAGAACACACAATAAAGCAGATTTATATGGTACGCACGAAACCATACGTAAGGACGTGTTCAATACAAACATGTACTCAGATAAAGAATCGGTGCGATACAAGTTGGATACCTAACACGATATCCTATAAGCTGGCACAGAGATATATCATGTAAATTTATTCCGAATAAAAACAAGCATTGTCATTCTTTTCGTAGTTATCGATTTCGGATATCACACATTTTTATTCCATAGCTTTTGTTGTTTTGTATTCTTATCAAATTTGTTGTGTTTATGTTCCTTCTTTTGGTCGACGATGTCCTTGTAGTTGTTGTTGTTGGTGGTGGTGAGACTGACGGTGATGATGATGATGATGATGATGGTTTTATTTTCCAGTAGCACTTCCTCATGCGCACGAAAACAGAGACAGCTACATATATATATATATATATATATATATATACATATATACATAAACATATACATATACATATCTATATAATGTGTGTATGTACATATGAATATACATAAATATGTGCTTATATGTATGTATATATATATATATCTATATCTATTTATCGATCTATTTATATATATATATATATATATATATATATATATATATACATATCACGTGCGTGTGTGTCACACACACGTATATGTACCCACATACATTTATATGGGCAAATAAACAACCAACAATATTCGTTAACGTCTGCATATATATAACATTTTTATGCATTCGCACTAACATACGCCCATATCTACCTTGCTAACTATCTATATATTATTCACTTTCTCTTTTCTACTCCGTTTATCACACATACATACATCCCACAGGTGTATATATATACATATATATATATTATATATATATATATATATATACACCCACATATGTCATAAGTATTTGGATACATAAATAACGCAATCGACACACAACACACACACACACACACACATATATATGTATACATATGTGTGTGTGCCTCTGTGTGTGTGTGTATTCCATTATCTATGAATTCAAATGCTGATGATTTAACTGTTTTCTGTAGATTCGCCACTCTTTATTTGGTGTTTTTGACTCACTCACCGTACACATCTTTACATCTATATACGTCGTTATATATACATACATGCATAAATACATACATATATATATATATATAATATATATATATATATATATATATATATATATATATATATTATATATATATATATATATATATATATAATATATATATATATATATATATATATAATATATATAATATATATATATATATATATTCATATATATATATATATACATATATATATATACATATGTATATATATATATGTGTGTGTGTATACATAGATATATATGTATGTATATAATCATATATATCTATGAATATATATATATATTTATATACGTACTCATACTTATATATCTGTATGCACGTACATATACGCATGTATGTATACGTGTGTGTATGTGTATGCATGTATGTATGTGTGCGTGTGTATATGTCTAAAATATCACACATACATATAACATGTATGTAAGTATGTTATTTCATTATCACCATTGCTATCAACAATATTTTATACTTCTGTCGTCATTTTTCATGTCACAGTTTTTTCTTCCTGAAACGTTTCAGCTCTTGACATATGCTCCTCCCTCTTTTCCCAGTTGGCATTGGACGTCATCCATTAATATTATCACAATCATCATTAATATTATAGCTATTATTATTGTCGTTGATGTTGTATTTGTTGCTATTGTTACGATCAGTTTTTTCTTGTCCCTGTTGTTGCGAACGATCACGTATCAAATTTGCCCGCTTAAAACATATTTTCTTGCAGCTTTATTTGATGGAGAAAAATGGTAGATTTATTGTGTTCTCTCTGATCGCCGACAAAGGAGTTTGGCATATTTGAACGTACTTCCATTACGCCGATGAAGAAAAGAATGTTTGTCCAGAGACATTTTTATGGCTATCCATATTTTCTTTTATCGCAAGCATCCATTTAGCTTTGTGTATATT
This sequence comes from Octopus sinensis, assembly GCF_006345805.1. Classification (NCBI taxonomy): domain Eukaryota; kingdom Metazoa; phylum Mollusca; class Cephalopoda; order Octopoda; family Octopodidae; genus Octopus; species Octopus sinensis. The sequence goes on from NC_043006.1 coordinate 66,970,256, forward strand.
GTGTGCCAATATGGCTATTTCTGATGTAGTAGGATGAGGCATTTGCCGTATAGGTGGTAGCAGAAAATACGGCCACAAATATTTGAAATCTCAGAAATATTTACAAATGAAAGATGAGTGAAGATAAAGCAGTGACAAAAGTATTGGGACTCCGTTATTAGCGCTGCCAGTTACAATTTGTCAAAGGGGAAATATCCTAAATATAAAATTAAGTGGCCATAAGCAGAACCAGTTACCGCAATAAATCATTCAAGACTAGATTTGCACTTAATATCGGTTAGAGTCCATTCCGAACAAGGAACACCGATTGTAACCGTACGTCACAAAATTATATCCCTTTCCTATGAATTTATGCAGGAAATAGTGAAGTTGAAGATGGTAAACATTAGTTTCTCAAACAGCAAGGAAGACTTTGATACAGCTCTGGCTGATGTGAGAGACGATGTCGTTCTCTTGTGTCCAAAGACGGTCGTGAACAGATACAGCATTACAGAAAACGAATCTAGGTTTCTTGCCATATTTTCCCACCGGTAATAGGCATAAAACGTCACCCGGGGCAGCTTGAGTGCTTTCGAGAGTGTCCACTATATTATGAAGATTCGGGTGAAATATCCGCTTGAAGAAAAATTCCTTTCTCGCACCCAATAGACTCGAGAGTTCTATAAATAGCTATAAACTCTATCTTTTCTCCTGAGGAAGCGATAACAGAAAAACATGGTCAGCTGGATGCTGACTTGCAGTAACATGAAGGTGGATATGGTCAGTATGGACTTCCTGGTTCTGATGACACTCTGTTGACGATAGGCAATTACTGAGTAAACCTATTTAGGAAGCCATGAAAAGGTAAATCAGACTAATGGAGCAAGGTGAAAAGGTCCGAATGCTCGATGGGTGGAAGTAATGGCCACTTGAGGACATTCTTACAAGGGAAAGATAAGATGAAAGAGGGCGGCTGACAGTAATACAGATGGAGAACACAATATAATAGAAAACTCCAGACTGCAGTTGGTGTCATCTTTGTTCCCATTGCACTGTCGATTGTATCTCCTAAGATATCCAAATTGAAAGAACAAACAAGCGGAATAGATTCATGTTCAGTGCAATTTTCAGAGAAAAGAAATGAGTTCAGAAAAAAAGGGTAAGCAGAAGGCTGCCGATCTCAAACAAATTGCTATGTGATCCCGTCTTGTGTATCTGCTGTGGATTTATCTGAGTTGACAACAACGGAGTAATGTAAGGATTGATCGAGGAGTTGCAAGTCGAATACAGCGATCCCAAACCTTAAAATCTGCAGCGTTGCTTTATCAACATATATTACGTTTAAATCACCTCCAATATATATGTGTGTGTGTATATTCCAGCAAACCCTGTAAAACAAAATATTACAGATGAGGAACAAAAAGCATTACAATGTCTACAAGAAGACCATCTATAGTCATTAAAGAAACTGACCAAGGACGAGCCATTGTAATAATGGACAAGACCCATTACAGGGAAACAGTCTTAGAACAACTTAATGACCAAATTTACCAACAAATTCAAGTATGACCTAACAAAAGAGGAGTTAGATTACCTCCCTAATTTTGAAGTGAAAACAAATAATTTTTATGGACTTCCTAAAATCCATAAATCCAAACAGATCAACAACAGCTTAAAAGACTTCCGTAATCCATATATAAAGATTCCCAAACCAACTGATCTTAAATAACGTCCAACTATTGCAGGACCAGCAGCCAGCACCCAAATATTAAGCAACTTGTTGGACATACTTTCAAAACCTTTATGCAGATTAGTTTCCACTTTCATCAGAGATGGCATGCACTCCTTAAACCATATCTCAGAAAGGGTAGATAGAGAGAGAGAGAGTATAGTTAGATTTGACGTAACTAGTTTCTATACATATATTTCTCTTATATATATGGACTATAAGCAGTAGAATTATATTTTGAAACTTAAGCAAGGAGGACTTTACAAAATTTTCTTAAATTAATAAATAGCTTTCAAGTCTCATTCCAATTTACTATGGAAATGAATGAAAATGAACTCCCCTTTCTGGACATCCTTATAATTAAAGAAAATTAGACAGTTATAACTGACCTCTACTACAAGAACACAGACACACACCAATATTTAGATTGTAGGTCTTGCCACCCTTCCCATACTAAAAGGAACATACCATTTAACATGGCAAGGCGCATATGCTCACTAGTCACACATCCTATCAGACGAGAGAAACGACTGGCAGAGCTTAATAACAAAAATATACAAAGTTTAATCAAACATGCCATAACAAAAGGAAAGTGCCAGAAATAAAAGTCAGAAGGCATAGGATATTTTTTAAAATATAAAACTGTATAAAATATTTTTATACACAAAGGGGAGACCATTGACAGGACTCCTTACATGCTAAAAGGGCTAGTTAGAACGTAAACCATATGTATATATGTGTATATGTATGCATGAATGCATATTTTCTGAGCACCAATTTTGCTTCTTGTCCTTTCCGAAACGATAGAATGGAGTACCAGTAAAGTATTATGGTCGTCTTGCCCCCTCCCTCAAAACTTGTAGCATTGTGTCAAAATAATTAAGAATAACTGCTATCATTGTTTTTCTGAAGTTGCACGTATCCATGCAACTGGTTGAATTTTATTTCTTCTCGGACCACAACGGATGGCTTAGGATGTTCGACATTTTGTCTGTTCTCTTATATAAAAAACCCAATTTATATGGAATATTTCTCTGACTTTGTTTCAAAGATATTCCAAACATTTCTTTCTGAACCAACCAAACAAACTGTGCTTACATTTTTCCCATTTCCAGTTTCAAATTTAGTTTTCCCAAAATTTATTTTCCAAAACTAATCCTGGAATGCTGGAACTAAATGTTATCAATGTCTCGATGTTGCCAACTATTAGCGAGGTCTAGGGAATCGTGGCAAACGATTTTTGAGCAACGCTTGGAGAAACTAACTCTCAACTGGAATAGATCCAGTGCAGAAAATGTTTACTGGTTCAACGAAAATTATACAGAAAATCATTGATGCAAAGTGGGACAGATATGAACGCTATACAAAACGCATTCTACTATAAAAAAAAATCTTTTTTTACGCTTTTTATAGCAACTCAAACTTTGTATCAGATACTTTCAAATAATGCTTGCCGAACCAAGTAAAGCGGCTTTCTACACAGCAACAACAACACAAACATTAACGTTTATCTTTTCAAGGTTTATACCCAAATTTTGCGGCAGAGATTCTAAGGCCGCCATAAATAATTGCCAAGTGCATAACCTTGTTAAAAGCTCCGTTCTTGCCTTTGGGATATATCATTGCTACTGCTGTTGTTACTACTACTACTACTGTGAAGACGACGAGTTGGCACGATGAACAAAATGTTTTACGTTCGAAGCTTTGTGCTGAAATTTCAAATTATTATCAATGTTATTATTATTATTATTATTATTATTATTATTATTATTATCATTATTATCATTATTATCATTATTATTATTATTATCATCATCATCATCATCATCATCATTATTATTATTATTATTATTATTATTATTATTATTATTATTATTATTATAAAGTATTATTAAGGCAGGACACTGGTAGGCTCGTTAGTACAACGGACAAAATACTTATTTTGAATTCCGCCGAGGTCGACTTTGCTTTTCAAACTTTCAGAGTCGATTAAATAAGCACCAGTTATGCACTGAGATCGATGTAATCGACTTACCCTTCCACGCAAATTTCAGGCCTTGTGCCTATGATAAAAATGATTATTATTATTGTTGTTGATATTATTAGTATTATTACTATTATTATTATTTATTATTATTGATATTATTATTATTATTATCATTATTATTATTATTATTGTCATTATTATTATTATTATTTATTATTATTATTATTATTATTATTATTGTTATTATTATTATTATTATTATTATTATTATTAGTAGTAGTAGTAGTAGTAGTAGTAGTAGTAGTAGTAGTCGTAGTAGCAGCAGCAGCAGCAGCAGCACCAGCAGTAGCACCAGCAGCAGCACCAGCAGTAGTAGTAGTAGTAGTAGTAGTAGTAGTAGTTGTAGTCGTAGTAGCAGCAGCAGCAGCACCAGCAGTAGCACCAGCAGCAGCACCAGCAGTAGTAGTAGTAGTAGTAGTAGTAGTATAGTAGCAGCAGCAGCAGCAGCAGCAGTAGTAGTAGTAGTAGTAGTAGTAGTAGTAGTAGTAGTAGTAGTAGTAGTAGTATCACCACCAGCATTACGTTCTTAGGCCAGGTGAACGATTGACCCAGTTCCGTTTCATCGCTTTGTTTTGCTGTGCTTCAAGACAAGTCTGTTGTTCTTTGCTCAAACGATTGCAATCTGCCTTGGAGTGTTGTTTGACTGCCTGTCTGTGTGTACACGTGCCTCTGTGTGCGTGTGTGCGCGCGTGCACGTTTAACGTATCTGTCTATATGTGCGCGTTTGCTTGCGTGTGGGTTTTGCTTAGGCGCATGTACTCTTATTTGTGATTGTATCAACAATTATATGTATATGACTCCACCAGCCAATCTGCATAGTATGTGTTTGTGTCTAAAACTATCTCTGAATGTGTCTAGAAGAACGCCGCTCTGTTTTGAAGTTTCTTAAATTCCTCTACATCTGCGTAAACAATTATTTTACTGAGAGAAGTTAAACTTCAATTAAATTGGTTTTTTTCCTTCGGCTGTTTTTTGTAACTTGGATAACTAATCCATGGTGTGAAACACTCTCATAGACCGTCAGGACAAATCTTTGACAGGTTAATCGATTAAGCAACTAATTGTTCAGTTGAGGGGTAATATAAGTGAAGTAAAATATAACCAGTGCATGTGCATCTATTGACAATATGACCGTCCCGAAATGTAGTAATACCATTACCTTTTTTCTCAAAACATCTGGAAACTAAAGTATAGTTGAATTATCAAGATTTCTGTAATCTACAAAATGGCTGAAATTGCAATGGAGTAAATACATGTATTGTATGTTCCACTGAGAGATAAACTATCTTGATGTAACACATCTATATACTATGGTTAATACTAGCAGAACTTATGAATGTATGTAGGCATCAAAACAAATCCCTGCTAATACATGCTATACAAACAAGATCAACACCATCCGTATAACTAACATGTGTTGCCCTACCTCTTATACTTGACAACAATCAAGTCACATACAATAATATCTTCAATATCTTCTACAGGCGCAGGAGTGTCTGTGTGGTAAGAACCTTGCTTCCCAACAACATGGTTCCGGGTTCAGTCTCACTGCATGGAACCTTGTTCAAGTGTCTTCTATTATAGCCTCGGGTCGCCCAAAGGCTTGTGAGTGGATTTTGTAGACGGAAACAGAAAGAAGACCGTCGTATATATATGTATCTATGTATGTGTATTTATGTATGTGTGTGTTTGTGTCTGTGTTTGTCCCCCAACCATCGCTTGACAACCGATGAGGGTGTGTTTACGTTCCATCACTTAGCGGTTAGCCAAAAAGAGACCAATAGAATAAGTACTAGGCTTACAAAGAATAAGTCCTGAGGTCGATTTATTCGACTAAAGATGGTGCTCCAGTATAGCCGCGGTGAAATAACTGACGCAAGTAAAGAAATCCAGAATGATTGGTAAACGAAGTAACCATTTCTACAGAGATTCCCCATCAATCTATCAATAAACCGCTAGCGAATCGTCTGTCTTTACGTTCTGAGTTCAAATTCCGCCGAGGTCGACTTTACCTTTCATCCTTTCGGGGTCGATTAAATAAGTACCAGTTACGTACTGGGGTGGATATAATCGACTTAATCCGTTTGTCTGTCCTTGTTTGTCCCCTCTGTGTGTAGCCCCTTGTGGGCAGTAAAGGAATACGAAACGTTGGCATGCCGGGCGAAATGCTGAGGGCTATTTCGCTTTTCTTTACGTTCTGAAATCAAATTCCGCCGAGGTCGACTTTGCCTTTCATCTTTTCGGGATCGATAAGTTAAGTACCAGTTGCGTACTGGGTTCGATATAATCGACCAGTACCCGCCCCTAAAATATCGGGACTTGTGCCTAGAGTAGAAGAGAATAAACCGCCAGCAACACGTTATCTTCACGCCAAACATTGTCATATGGACCAGTGACCACTATTAAAAATTGTATCATCCGAATAATTTATCTTGTTGCTTATTTTACCCTGCTAAATAACATCATCCACTCCTTCCGTCCACCGTTTTCTTGCGTACAGAATCGGATTCAACATAATGTAAGCCTCTAAGTAGCGAATAATTGATTCACTAAGTCCTGTTTAATGACACAACACAACAGAACAAAGAGTAATTCTATATATATATCGATATCTTCTTCATCTAAAAGTACACGCGCGCACACACACGCGCCCCCGGGCACGCACACACAGATATATCTATTTGTCCTTTATACTCTACTTGCTCAGTTATTACACTACGGCCATGCTGGGGCAGCATCTTGGCGGATGTAGTCGAACAAATCAAGTCCAGTTTGGTACTTACTTTTTCGGGCTCCTTTCCAGAACTACAAGGTTACAGGTAAACAACAACCAAAACCATTTGTCAAGCGATTGAGGAAGGAACACACATATGTGTGTATGTATCATACATACATATATATATAATATATATAATATATATATATATAGATATATAATATATATAATATATATATATATATACATACATACATATATATACATATTTATAGGTATATATATATATATATATGTTCCTCTTTTTTGTATCACCTAGCTGTCTGGATGTTTTGCGTTCTTGTCCCATTTTGTATATATATACATATATATATATATATATACATATACACACACACACATATATATATTATATATATATATATATATATATATATATACTAGCGGAGTACGTACACTTTCGTCTCATATATGGCAGCGTATATTTATCTAAATCTTGTAGGATTCTATTCTTCCCTTCTTTTATTCTTTCTTTCTCGGTTCGGCCGCTGTCCGTGCAGCATTTATATTCTTCCCTGTGCCTGTGAAAACTTGTACCCCTGCCGTAAGGCCACACATGCCAGCTTAATTTAATTCCTCCCATAACACCTGCTGTTATGGCCTGTTATTTGTATTTGTTTAACATTGTCCGTTATTTTCAGTCCTTGTTTTCGTATACATTCGCTGCTTTCTTCTAAGGAATCTAATTCTCTTAGCTTAGTTTTTCCTTGGGTCTGGGCAGATTGAAGCAATCTCAAGTATAACCAGCCGAAATTGCAAAGATAATCTGGAACTCGACTGAGGAAACAAAACTTCAAATGACCCGTCCTTGCTTTCTGTGTATCATCAGTCTGGATGTTTTGTTGTCCCCCTTTTTGCATCACATATCTGGATGCGTTGCGTTCTTGTTCTTGTCCCATTTTCTATTATATATATATATATATATATAGTGTGTGTGTGTGTGTAATATATATATATATATTATATATATATTATATATATATATATATAATTATAAATATATATATATATATATATATATATATTATATAATAGATATATAATGTATATATATAATATATATATATATATATATATAGTAGTGGCGTACGTACACTTTGATCTCTTATATGTAAGTATATAGATAGATAGAGAGATAGAGAGATAGATAGATAGATAGATAGATAGATAGATAGAGAGAGAGAGAGAGAGAGAGAGAGATGTATGCACATACACACAGAGAGATATATAATGATAATTGCTTCATATTGACAGATGATAGTCATGCCATCAGCACACACACCACACCCAACCATATAATACAATCCCTCCGTTGATGAGCGCTCGGATGTCTTTCAAGACCAGATGCTGCCTGACAGCATTTAAAACACAAGTGACAGATGTATGTATAACGTACATTTATGTTCATCCGCGTGTGTGTTATTATTTGTGGAACGTCACTTTCAGTGCAACCTGTTACACGGTTGTGTCAGTCATTAGAGATGAGGCCAGCACCCTGAAAAGACTAGGCTGACATATAAGGAAGTTGAGCAGAAGCCGAGAAGAAGAAGCATAAGAATTCCTTTCTTCTCTAGGCACAAAGCCCGAAATTTTGGGGGAGGAGGCCCATCGATTATAATTACCCCCAGTACGCAACTGGTACTTAATCTATCGACCCTGAAATGATGAAAGGCACAGTTAACCTCGGCGGAATTTCAACTCAGAACGCAAAGACAGACGTAATACCGATTTCTTTACTACCCACAATGGACTAAACACATCGAAAACAAAGAAGGACAGACAAAGGGATTAAGCCGATTACATCGACCCCAGTGCGCAATTGGTACCTAATTTATCGACCACGAAAGGATAAAAGGCAAAGTCGACCTCGGCGTAATTTGAACTCAGAACGTATAGGCAGACGAAATACCGCTAAGTATTTCGCCCGGCGTGATAACGTTTCTTCCAGCTCGCCGCCTTAAGAAGCATAAAAATTGTTTAAAGAACAGCTGATCTTTAATTGCTACATAGCAAGAGTTCACGGGAAGATAGAAAAGCCAGAGATGGTAAACGAAGGCTGGGAATGATAAAACCATGGTTTTGTCAGAATGTGGTAGAGAACACCTGCACTACTTCCTCTTGACTGAGGCCAAGAAGACCACGTTACGGAGTTACATCTTGATAAAAATATAATCTTTAGCGTTCAGCTACATGAATGTTTCCAAAGGTCTGGTTGTCATGAAAACTTGTTATTTCTTTATTGCCCACAAGGGGCTAAACATAGAGGGGACAAACAAGGACAGACAAAGGGATTAAGTCGATTACATCGACCTCAGTGCGTAACTGGTACTTAATTTATCGACCCCGGAAGGATGAAAGGCAAAGTCGACCTCGGCGGAATTTGAACTTAGAACGTAACTGCAGACGAAATACCTATTTCTTTACTACCCACAAGAGGCTAAACACAGAAAGGACAAACAAGGACAGACAAACGGATTAAGTCTATTACATCGACCCCAGTGCGTAACTGGTACTTATTTAATCGACCCCGAAAGGATGAAAGGCTAAGTCGACCTCGGCGGAATTTGAACTCAGAACGTAGCGGTAGACCTAATACGGCTACGCATTTTGCCCATCGAGATGGTGGTGTGGATTTCCACCTCGGCATCCGAAACTCAGAGTTTTATCTTGGCTACCGAATAATTGTCACATAACATTTCATAGATAAATTTCCTCTATTTACATAATATTGCGGTTTCTTTCTTTCTTTTGTTATCT
>NC_043006.1:66984543-67049543 GCF_006345805.1 Octopus sinensis
ACCAGATCTTTCTGAGGGAAACAAATTCAAGAGACAAACATACTATTATGCACAAGTCCAAAAGAACTCAATAGAAAACTTTAAATACTTCAAAAGGAAGAAAATTCTGCAAAAAAAACAGAGATTAAAAGGAAAAGGTTTTAATAATTTAATAATACGAAAATTATGTTGTATTATTTAATATTACAGCATGACTACGCGTGGAATATTACACACGAACAGATGTCAGGAAAACAGAGACATACAATGCAGAAACACATACATATATATACACAAATACATACACAACACACACACACGCACGTACACACACATATTATATATATATATATCATATTATATATATATATATACTTATACTATATATATATAATATATATGAATATATAATACATTTAAATGTTTATGCATTCGTATATATACATACCATTCAAACATATATAAAACAATACACCCATACTACGCACACACATGTACATGAATATATGAATGTAGTTATGCATGCCTTCTGCGGTTTCGATATAAAACATACATACATACATAACATACATACATTCATACATACATACATACATCTGCAAGCATGTTGAAAGGAAATTAAAATAGAACTAAAAACTGTTTTCGTTTTAAACTTGTGGGCTAATTTAATATAGTTACAAACGTAACAAGGCATTCATGTAGGTACATATATATACCTGTATATGTGAACGTAGGGATATATATTATATATATATATATATATATATATATATATATATACATATACAAATATTTACATATGTATATAGGCGTGCTTAGGTGTTTATGTACATGGGTATATGTGTGTATACGGATGATGTACATTTGCATGTGTTTATACGTGTGTGCGTATGTGTGTGTGTCGTGTGCGTGTGTGTGTGCCTTCGTATGTCTAATAGCCAAAAGGAATTCAAGAAAGGAATTTTTTATTCAAGTTTTTCAGTTTTAGGTTAATTCAATAAATTCCTGAGAAGTATATCAGAAATTGAAAGGTTTTTTTCCAAGGAAATCCAAATCTAAACAAACAAGCAAAGAAACAAACAAAAAAATAAATAAATAAACAAATAAAAGCCATCAGGGAAGAAATACACATAAAATTCCTCATTTCTTTCATATAACAAACTCTCGTACTTTTTTTATCGTTTATTATGCTTATTTGTTTTTCTACTTTGCAAATTCAATGTTGTGTTTACTGTCATGCAAACACATACACACATATAATGCACACACACACACACACACACACATATATATATATGTATATAGATATATATATATATATATATAATATATATATATACGCACTTGTAGAAAAGTATTTACTGCGCTGTGTTATTCTTTGTAGCCGCACTTTCGTAAACAGATGCAAAATTCACTCTTAATAAACACATCCTAATAAGACATGCGATGTTATCGCAATGTGTTGGAAATCTGTCGTCTTTATTGCATATATAGACCACTTCATGTGTGTGTATATGTATTTACACACATACATACATACATATGTATTTGTGTGTGTGTGTGTGTGGACCAAAACAGTTTGATTCAAATTCGTTGGTACTCCGGGTTTCAAGCGTAATGTTAGTCTTCAGCTATTTTTAATTTGAATGAATAGAATTAGATTTTTATTACCGTGAGGTGAGCTGCGATTAGTCTAGGAAGGTCACGTGGTGTCGTAATTTGATGTTTGTATATCGGTATATCAGCGACAACAATTAGTTGGAAAATACCGCATAATGAACAGAAAATCGACTGCGTGGTGGGCAGGAAATCCAAAAGGATAAAAGTGAAACATTGTGAGTTTGTAGCTTTTTGAAAGTGGTGAGGTGATGAGTGGATGTTTGGGAATGGGATTTTAGAGATTCTTTAAGAAAAGAGAAAGAAGAAAATTCTTAGATTCGTACTCTCTGTTTTTTCCTCCATAGATTTCCAAGAAAAAAAATTCGAAAAAAAGTAGAAAATGAAAAAATTGGTTTGCGGGTGGGGAGAAAATTAAAATACTGATAACGTATTTCGGGGCGAAACCCTAATCTCTTGTATTGAAATCGGAAGAAATTTATGAAAAAAAATCAAATGGAAGGCGGGGCAAAAATGTCACCTCGGACATGGTAGAAGCAACAGCTAAAGGATAGGATTTCTGCGGGAATTTCGTTTTCAATTTATATCGCAAACCATGTTTTTAAATACACTCATCACAAACACGAATTACAGAATAGAAAAAAACACGAATTACAGGGAAGAACAGAAATTGAAAGAAAGGAGAAAGTAAAAAGGTGACATTTGCTTTGATGTGAGAGCAGAAAGTGAAAGAAAGGAAAATGTGAAAGATGTATGTGCGTGAATATGAAATGGACGTGTGTGTGTGTATTCATATATCTTTCTGTGTGTATGTGTGCATGTGCAAGTGAGAAAAAATGAGTGACTGTATTTCCTCGTAACATACAGAGAAATAGATGTCTCTTAAGGTACACACGTCGTCGTGGGATAAAATTCCATTTAGAATAGTTGGATTATAGAAAGATTATAATGTTAAGTTTTTTCAATACAAATATGTAAATTAAAATATAGTTTATTTGTTAGCCGAAAGATTACTGAAATTTTTGATACCCCATACGTCAAAATCGGCAACTCACTTTTCGAATGTATTCCTTAATTTCTGTAAGAATTTTTATTATTTCTTTATGCTTTGAAGAGAGCAGATATTGAAAGAGAAGAGAAAGTAAAACCACCACATGTGCTTTGAAGCAAAGGAAGAAAGTGAAAGAGAGAAGAAAGTGAAAGAGAGAAGAAAGTGAAAGAGAGAAGAAAGTGAAAGAGAGAAGAAAGTGAAAGAGAGAAGAAAATGAATGATGTATGTACGTACATATGGAATGGACGTGTGTGTGTGTGTGGGGGGTATATGTGTGTGTGCGTGTGCGCATGTATTTCCTCATAACATATAGAGAAATAGATGTCTTTTAAGTTACACACTCATATAGAAAATTTGACATCGTCGTCGTTGTCATCGTGGTATAAAATGTTTACGAGAGTTGACTTACAGAAAAGATTATAATGTAAAAGTTTTGTAATGCAAATCAAGTTTAATTGGTAGTTGTAAGATTACTGAATCTTTTCATACTCCATACGTCAAAACCGGCAACTCAGTTTTCGAATGCATAAGAAAGACACGTGCACACATGCATACACGAACATAAAAACTTTTTTTATTTATATAGAAGACGTCCCTGTCTGTCTGCCTCTCACATTCCGTGTGGTTATCTCTTTCTGATATCAGTCACAATTATTATGCTACATTTCCGCGAGCCTAACACTTTTGACCATACTTTCATACATAAATGCATACATACATATATGTCTATATATATATATATATATATATATATATTATATATATATATATATATATATATATATAATATATATATATATATATATATATATATATAATATATATGATATATATATATATATATATATATTTACATATATTTAACATATATATATTGCCGTTGTTGTTTGTTCTTTCTCGAGCCATGCCTGGCTCATAATGGCCGGTTTCATTGGCGTATACGTTCCCCACCCGGCCCGTCGCAGGTGAGCTACTAGATGCAGGAGGAAAGAATGAAAGTTGTGACGAAACAGTCAGCAGAAGTTCGCCATTAGCTTCTGCCGGAGCCGCGTGGATTAAGGTGTTTCGATCATATACAGACATATCACTCGGTCTGGCATTCGAAGGCGCGATCCTTCAACCGCGAGTGCGCTGCTCTAACCACTAGACCATGTACCTCCACCCACACACACACACACACACATATATATATATATATATTCATTTATTCTATTGCTAGTTTCAATGATTTTACTGTGCCATGCTGGGGCACCGCCTTTTATCGAACAAATCACTCCCATCACTTATTCTATCGGGGTTATAAACATATTACCATCGGTTGTCAAGGGATTGTGGGTGGACACACACAAGCACAAACACACGTACATCTATCTATCTATCTATCTATCTATCTATCTAGCTATCTATCTATCTATCTATCTACTATCTATCTATCTTCTATCTATATATATATATATATATCTATATATATATATATATAATATATATATATATATATATATATATACGATGGCTTCAGCTTCCATCTACCAAATTCACTCACAGGGATTTAATCGGGCTGAGGCTATAGTAGAAGGCACCTCCAAAGGTGCCACGCAGTGGGACTGAACCCGGAAACATGCGGTTGGGAAGCAAACTACTTACCACACAGCACTCCTGTGCCTGACATAAATATAAAAAAGAAAACGCTAGATATGTGTCACTTCCTTTTACCTGTTTCCAATGGATTTCCCAATTCATTAACATTATATCATTATTAAAACTGTGAGGTATACTTGCCATCTCAATATGTCTAACCACTAAGGGTGGGTGTTACTGTAGCTTGTAGCCCCAGGAGAACATCGTCTCCAGCTGGCTTTAGACACACTTTCTGTGCTCTTATGGTATTTGCAAAGAGCACAGAAAGTGTGTCTAAAGCCAGCTGGAGATGATGTTCTCCTGGAGCTACAAGCTAGAGTAACACCCACCCTTAGTGGTTAGCCATATTGAGATGGCAAGCATACCTCACATTGTCGTGCAGTTACTGTTTATATCTCGTTCAGAGATTTATTACTGCTTGATTATTAAAACTGTTTTCTTCAAATGAATAGATGAACTTCAGTATTAATGACATTGAAAAGCATTTAAACTCCATTGTGTGCGCATATTTTCTGATTCAGCGATCATCGATGGTCGTAGAATGAGTTTGCCAAATCAAAACAAATAAAAAGTTGGTTTTATAGCGGATGACATCACACTGTCATATGTGGATAGGGTTTATTAAACATTTATGGTCTTGAAACCGGTTGGTCGGTATGGTAGGGTGGGGAAACGGACAGTCGAACGTCTCCTATCTACAATTAAGAAGAAATAGTTCCGTTTATCTTATGATACAATTCAACAAGAGATATAGGGTTAATGATGAATGATAAGGTTCACATTTGTTTATATGTGTTTCCATTCAAGATCGTTCCATGCCAGCTCTATTAATCAGTGTATGTGTGATGGCGACATTAAGACCAGAATTCTACCAAAATGTTGCTTTCATGTTCAGCTCTAATAAAATCAATTTTACATTAATGTGATGGTTTATCTTATACTTTTATAGAGTCCAAATTTATTATTCTTTTGCAGGAATGTTATTGACAGTGACTCTGAAGTTTCAGCAAGCTAAGCCATCACTGGAAAGTTCGAAGTCACTGTCAATGATTTTATTGCTATTATTGTTAAAGAATGATACATTTGTGCCCTGCCAAAGATGTATATATATATATGTATATATATATATATAGAGAGAGAGAGAGAGAGAGTGACAGACAGACAGACAGACAGAGACAGAGAGAGATATACATATATATATATATATACATACATATACATTTATATATATATACATATATGTTCATATATATATATATACATACATATATGCAGATATGTACATACATATATACATATAGATATATGTGTATTTATATAATAAACATAATATATATATAATATCTTAATATATATATATATATATATATATACAGATATATATATATGTGGTGGGTTGTGTTTGTATTTGTATATGTGTGTGGGTGTATATATATATACATATATATATGAAGGTGCGCATGCGTGCGTATAACAGAGTTTGTATGTGTGTGTGGAAGAGGGCTGGTAACCTTATGTGTGTGTGTGTGTGTGTATGTGTAGGTGTGAAAATGTGGGCCTGGGAAGTGGTCAGTGCTGGTGTGTATGTGGTGATGTCATGTGATGTGATGTTTTGTGTGGTATGGTGGTGTATGGTGTAGTGGTGTGTGATGAGGTGTTATGGTGTTGGGAGATGGAGTAGGTGACAGTGGGGAAAGTAAAAGTGGGGGCGTGGGTTAGGCTGAGGGTGAGGGTAGGGGTGGGGTATGTGGATAGGCAGAGGGTGGTGTTAGAGATGGGCTATGTGTGACTGGGTGTAAGGGAGGGTGGGGTGGGGTGGGATGTTACGGATAGGGAAGGTGTGGTTGGAATGTGTAAGGGTGGGGTGGGGTAACATGGGAGGGGTGACGATGAAGGGGAAGAAGAAATTGGGTAGGAGGGAAGAGAAGAGAGAAAGAGTGTAGGAGTGAAGAAAAGTAGCAATCGGAGTAAGAGCGGAGAGGTGAGTGGGAGGAAGTAGGGGTTCGGGGGAGAGAGGCGAGGGTAGGAGGTTAGATGAAGAGGGGAGGAGAGTTGAGCTCATGTGGCGCAAAGTAGCGCAGACAGAAGATTAATCCCTGTTCACGGCGCATAAGGGAGTCCAGATGGCCTCTTTGCAACGACAATCCGAACACGGACAGGTGTCGAAAAGAGTGACTGGTAGAGCGGAAATGGCGCGAGACCGGGGTGTCATTCCTGAGTCGGATGTCTGGGAGGTGTTCCACGAACCGGTCTACATATACTAAAATTGGAACGATACAGAGAAGATTAGCATGACCCCTGCGCTAGGATGACACGCAAATTCGTGAAGCGTTCCATATTTTTTGCTTTTGAATCTCTTTAACAATTCACAATAATGACTTTTATTAATTTTATTCCTACCTCAGTTCATCTAATTATGTATATCTATCGTTACTTTTCATAAAAAGCCTTTACTTCTTTTGATTTCCAATGTGCATTTTCATCTATTTTTCTTCTTACTTTCCTCTTACATTTCCACGTGTAGTTTCCAATTTCAATTTGTACATATATATAAACAATAAATTAGAGAAAAACAGTTGACAATCTAACAAATATATTATAATGTAATATAGTATACTCAATATATATATATATATATATATATATATATATATATATACGGAGTAAACACATAATGTGAACAAGTGGGAAAAAAGAGTACTCAAAATACCAGTGTAGAGTAATATGCTTTATTTAAAGCAGCAGAAAATTCAACAAAACCTGTTACTCTGAGTTTCCCGTTGCCGTTCATATATATATATATAGTGGAGGTGCAATGGTCCAGTGGTTAGGGCAACTGACTCGTGGTCGTAGGATGTTTATTGAATGTTTATTGAGCAAAAAACACCTAAAGCTCCATGAGGCACCGGTAGGGGGTGATGGTGAACCCTGCTGTACTGTTTCCCCACAACTTTCTCTGCTTCTTTCTTCCTATTTTCTTCCTATATTTTAGAGGGCCAGCCCTGTGACACTCTGTATCACGCTGAATCTTCCCGAGAACTACGTTAAGGGTACACGTGTCCGTGGAGTGCTCAGCCACTTGCACGTTGATAAATGAGCTGCGATGTCACTGATGCCAAGCCTTTGCCTTTCCTTTGTATAACATTGGTGTCGTGGAGAGGGGAGGCTGGTTTGAATGGACGACTGCTGGTCTACCATAAACTTTGCCCATTCTTGTGCAATCTGGATGAAATCGCATGGTCATTATGACCGAAGGGGGTGACAACAATATACATATATATATATATGTATATATCTATATATATTATATATATATATACTATATATATATATATATATTATATATATATATATATATATATATATATAATATATACCGCAAATGGACACACATATGTGTATGTGTTTTTATATTTATGCTTCTCCTTTCGCTACTGCTAAGTTTCTTTAAGATGTTGGCTTGTCACACCAGTCGAGCAGTTCCGTAAGTGAGACTAATAAAATATGTAGCGAGACCGATTTATTTCATCGAAGTCCTCAAAGAAGCACGCTATCATATTCACAGTCCCATGACAAGACCAAGTGAACGAAAAGGATGACAAAATATGAGACATTGTTGCATGTTGTGTTTCGGGACTTGAAAATATCAACCACTAAATGCAGAGATTACGGAAGAAATCCAAATATTTTCGTAATCTAAGTCAGTGAAGAATTCCTGACGGTAAACATGACCAGACCACATGTTCTAATAACAGAATGAATGTATAGATGTCACTCTTTCTCTCTCTCTCTTCCTCGGTACCTCACATACTCTCTCTCTCCCTCTCTCTCTCCCTCCCTCTCTCTCTCCATATATATATATATATATATATATCAGCACGCGCTCGCACATACACACGCACAAATACACACACACATACATATATATATGCATGTATGTATTTATATAGAAACATAAAAATAATTATAGGGTGACTAAATACATACATACATATATATATGCATAACACACGAACACATACATATACATAGATATATATGTATATATATAAATATTCGTATATATATTAGAAATATATATACATATGTATATACATATATATGCATACATATATATATATATATGTGTGTGTGTGTATGTGTTTATTTATTTATGTATATATAGATGTATATATATATATATAAATATATATGAATATATACGTTCATATATATATATATATATATATATTAATACGAAGAAATGTGTGTATATATCATATATATATACATATGTTTGCATATGTGTGTGTGAGTGTGTGGGAGTGTGTACGAGTGTGTGTGAGTGTGTATAAGTGTGTGTATGTGTGTGTGTGTCTATGCATTTAGAGAAACGCACACATATAAGTACTAATATATCCAAAGTGAAGCGGTAGGGGGAAATAAAACAGCAATTTGTTCCATTGTTACAAAAAGTGTATATTTTAGTAAATTACTCATCAAACAGAGAAATTCAGATCGATAAATTTCCATGAGATCCATAATCGAATAAGACTGTATGGAATTTCCGATTGAAATCAATCAATATGTGAAAGCTTCGATAAACCGCAATGTTTCGGGACTGTTCTCAGAAAACAAATTCTTCCCCGCTATACACACGAGATTGAAATCTGGTACACGTTTCTATACAAATATATGTTCTATAATATATATACATATATATATATATTATATATATAATATATCTATATATCTATATATATAATATATATATATATATTATATCTATATATATAGATGCATACATACATGTATATATCTATCACATGGTAAATATATTTGCTTCAGTGCACATATATCTACACACACCACACACAATACATATGTATATACATATATACATCTATATATATATCTATGTATATAATTTATATATGTATCATCATATATGAATATATTGTGCATATATATATATGTATATGTATATATATATATATTATATATATATATATATATATATATATATGGTGTGTGTGTGTGTCTATATACATAGCTATATATATGCATATTAGATGCGTGTGTATCTATCTATATATATGCATACACATACACAATCGGAGAAGTATATTCTTATATACATATGCACACATAGTTATACATACATAAGTGTGTCTATATATATATATATATATATATAATGGTGTGTGTGTGTGTGTGTGTGTGTGTGTGCATATATATATATGTACATATTCATGTCTGTCTGTCTGTATGTATGTATGTATATATATATGCACGCTTTTCTCTGTATGTATAAACAAGTGCATTTTCTTGTGAATTCTTTAAGTGTATACTTACATATGAGCCTAATCATACACTCACACACACACAGACACACATACATCTATTTATATATATATATATATATATAGAGAGAGAGAGAGCAAGAGAGAGGAGAGATTAGATAGACAGACAAAGAGACAGACAGATAGATAGATAGATAGATAGATAGATAGATAGATAGATAGATAGATAGATAGATAGATAGATAGATAGATGCATACATACAAACATACATGCATGCATACACACACACATACATACATGCATACATACATACACACACACATACATACATGCATACATACATACATACATACATACATACATACATACATACATACATAGTCAGACACGCATGTATACATGCATATAAATACTAACCGACTATTTTCTTCTCGTACGTGTGCCCAATTTAGACTTATGAGCACGTGCCTTTTAAAACTTATGAAGTGGGAGGTCGGGAACGTGAGCAATCATGAGTGTGTGTGCGTGTGTGTATGTGTGCGCGTGTGTGTAGGTACATGGATATTAATCTACATGTATACAATATATAGAGATATATTTAAAATATATTTGTGTATATAGTCATTTATATATATATATATATTATATATATATATATATATATGTAATATATATATATAATATACATATCATATATATATTATATAATACTATATATATATAGATAAATATATATATAATATATATATATATAATATATATGTATATATATGCATGTATGTTATATATGTACAATATATATAATATATTTATATATATATATATATATATACGACGGGCTTCTTTCAGTTTCCATCTACCAAATCCACTCACAAGCAATGGTCGGCCCGGGGCTATAGCAGAAGACACTTGCCCAGATGCCACGCAGTGGGACTGAACCCGAACCATGTGGTTGGTAAGCAAGCTACTACCACACAGCCACTCCTGCGCCCCGCCTATAATATATATATATATATATATATATATATATATACGCACATATTAATTCAATACTTACTTATCTATCTATCTGTATATATACCACGCTCTCCTGCAGCATACCTCCATTTACATTCTTTATCTCACATATATACGAACTCACAGACACAACTTATTCACACACATACACACACAACCATGCATATATATATATATATATATATATATATATAAGATATATATATATATATATAGTAATAAAAGCGGAAACATACTCAGCTGCGCAATCAGTCTCACGCACAGCACGCGCACGCGTACACAAGTAAGCGCATATTAAGAGGTTGTATTTAGTTTGTCATCTCTACATATTGATTGGAGATAATCCAGTAGAATTCTACTGTTTAGCTAATCCTATTGAAAAATAAAAAAAAAGCTCTTTATTGATAGAATGTTTTCTCTTCGTTTTATTCTTTGTTTTACGTTGTTTTTCGTGTTCATATTTTTGGTTTTCCACAGAGATTGGTGACGGGAAGAGCAAAAAAAAAACCGTAAACACCCGCAGTGCATACTTACGCTTTCACACCAGCATACAACTGCATATAAATGTTGTATACGCACACGTGTATAACCTACACGCTCTCATACGCACGCATGCGTACTCGTACTCAATGATGCCCAAGCACAAAACACCCGGAAAGCACAGACATAGAAACATAGTCACATACTCTAACACATATATGTATTTATTAAGACTTACAAACACATCCTTTGTCCTGCCGTGCAATGACACGTTAAAAATTTCAGGCGTGGCTGTGTGGTAACAAACCTGCTTCGCAATAAGTCTCACTGTGTGTGTTCAATCTCACTATGTGGCACCTTGGGCAAGTGTTCTTCTACTATAGCCTCGGGCCGACCAAGCCTTGTGAGTGAATCTGGTAGACGGAAACTGAAAGAAACCCGGTTATACATGTGTGCGTGTATGTATTATATACTCTTTTACTCTTTTACTTGTTTCAGTCATTTGACTGCGGCCATGCTGGAGCACCGCCTTTAGTCGAGCAAATCGACCCCAGGACTTATTCTTTTGTAAGCCCAGTACTTATTCTATCGGTCTCTTTTGCCGAACCGCTAAGTGACGGGGACGTAAACACACCAGCAACGGTTGTCAAGCAATGCTAGGGGGACAAACACACACACATACATACACACACACACTTATATATATATACATATATACGACAGGCTTCTTTCAGTTTCCGTCTACCAAATCCACTCACAAGGCATTGGTCGGCCCAGGGCTATAGCAGAAGACACTTGGCCAAGGTGCCACGCAGTGGGACTGAACCCGGACCATGTGGTTGTTAAACAAGCTACTTACCACACAGCCACTCCTGCGCCTATATATATATATATATATATATATATATATATATATATATATATATATATATATATATATATATAATATATATATATATATATATATATATATATGTATATATATATATATATATACCAGCTTAATCGCATAAATGCGAAACAAAGTGGATAAAATAGTACTCGAATACTAAACAAAACTGTCCGACGAAAGGGAATGTGAAACTCTGAGTAACAGCTTTTATATTGGGTTGGCAACTAATTTCTTGCAGTTTTTTCTTTAATTTAGAATATATTGCGTTTTTAAATTTTCGAATCTACTTTTTTCGAGAATTCTATTTTTGAGTCATTTTGGGATCTATTTTGTTCTTTTTCTATTTAATTTTAGTTAATTTTTGTTTATTTTCAGATCATTAAAATGGAATGTCAAGTTAAGAAAAAGGAGCATTTTCGACACTTTTTTGCTTTTTAATCAAGGTTCATAGTCCGCAAAAGCTACTCGTGACATTTGTGTTGTGTATGGAGAGGGTGCCATAGCTGAAAGAACCGCTCATGATTACTATGCCAATATGAAAATGGAAATTTTTACCTCAAAGCTGTACCTCGTTCTGGTCATCCAACTGTGTTCGATGAAGAGCGATTAAGCCAAATTTAACACGAAAATTCGCGTCAAACGACAAGAGAAAATGGAAGGCTCCCACACTGCTATAGAGAAGCAACTTCACTCGATGGGAAAGGTTCAGAAGTATGGAGCATGGGTTCCGCATGCTTTAAGTGACAACAAAAATCAACGAGCCACAATCTCCGCTGCTTTGCTTGCTCGTGTTGTTTTCAAGCTCTTCCTTGCCACCCAACTGCACTTAGCACGTCATTTCCTTCATGTGGATTTCTCTCATGTGGTGATGTCGAGCGTGCCCTCAGGCTTAATTTATCACATATATGTAGCTCCTGTGTCTGCTAATTGTTCAGCATGGTAGCGGCATACTCACTGAGAACTTTTTGTTGCGTTCAAAAATCACATACCACTCACCCAATTTTCCACACCATGTTTAGGGCCTGGAATCTTCCAGCCAGATGCATGACATCTCACCTAGTCGAATTAGCTCTTAATTTACTCTAGAAATGTTTTGTTGTCAATGCTGTACTTCCCCGTATCACATGTTTCAACTTAACTGCATCATATATACAAATTATACGGTTTAAAATCCCGAGCAACGCCGGGTATGTCTGCTAGTGTATATACATCTACGTATATAAATGTGTGTGTGTGTGTGCTTATGTCTGTTGGTATGTACGCATGCGCACCTCTATGTCCCTGTCTATTCAACATTTACTCCGCAGTAGATATTTTACTGATATATAAAAATTTATATCTCATGTGTCACGCAATAAACAGATTACTTGTTTCACAATTACTTACGTCAGCTTTAACTAAGTCAATATCATTATCTTTATGATATTTACCAAATTTTGCCTATTAAGCAAATTTGTTTATCAATTAAGTTTCTCTGCCGTCCGTGTTAAGCTCACCTAAATCACAGCTTTGCAATTAGAAACAACGAATTTTATCAGCGGTTTTAATGAAAAATAAAATGGAACTTTCAGTGGAGTATAGAGTGAGATAAGTGCAGGAAACCATTGTATATTTGAAGGGGCGTATTAAGATAGGTGTAAATTAGTAAAGAATACATAAATTTCACCGAATTCCATTTTATTAAATATATGGAGAATTAGAATTACATATATTCTGTAAAATATCCAATTTTATATTATATGTATGACAAACACGCGCATACACATAGACACACAAATGCACGGGCAGATAGACACACACCACCGCACGCACACATGTACACACATAGGAACACACACACACATTGAAATTAGATACAAGTGTTAGCCTATTCTTTGAGATTTTATGTGTGTGTAATATATAACATACAGATGGCTATATAGACAGAGTGACAGGCAGACAGACAGCTAATAGATGGATAGATAGATAGACAGATAGATGATTGCTAGATAGATGGACAGATGATAGATTGATAGATAGATAGATAGATGATAGATAGATAGATATGCATACACTTGTATGTGTGTGTTACATACATATATGTATATGTATATATATATATATATATATATATATATATATATATATATATATATATATATACGTGTGTCTTTGCGTGCAGCGTGTGCAAGTATATGTATCATGTATGTAATATATATATATATATATATATATATATATATGTACACGCAAGAATGGCTGTGTGGTAAGTAGCTTGCTTAGCAACCACGTAGTTCAGTGTTCCGTCCCAATGCATGGTACCTTGGACAAGTGTCTTTTACTATATCTTCGGGCCGACCAAAGCCTTCTGAGTGGATTTGGTTGACGGAAACTGAAAGAAGGTGGTCGTATATATATATATATATATATATATATATATATATATATATGTGTGTGTGTGTATGTGTGTGGTGTGTGTGTGTGTGTGTGTTTGTGTTTGTGTGTCTGTGTCTTTGTCACCTCACCATCGCTTGACAACCCACATTGGTGTGTCCCCCGTAACTTAGCGGTTCGGCAAAAGAGATCGACAGAATAAGTACTAGGTTAGGCTTACAAAGAATAAGTTCTCGGGTCCATTTGTTCGACTAAAGGCGGTACTCCAGCATGGCTGCAGTAGAATGACTGAAAGAAATAAAAGAATAAAAGAACATATATATTCCGTGAGAGCGAGAGAGAGAGAGAGAATTACAGAGATTCCGTCAACCCAATACACACATAAAACATTGATTGGCTCAGAGCTCTAGTAGAAGTCGGAGTGTCAGTTATTTTATGCAAACTACAGACTTGTTGAATGCCAGACTTAAGGGCCTGACAATCCTCAGGTTCAAAGGATACGTTCTCCGCTGGGAATGAAATATTTTGAAAAGTTGCTTAGTTAAAATATTTAAATTCTAGAAAATCACGTATGATTAGAGCAGATTTTTCGCTAAATCTTTAACGGAACGTTAAAGATTTTCGTAAGTAAATGTACTTCGATCAGATTTAGTGAAGTAAAGATTTGTCATCGTGCCAGACTAAGAGGAAAATATAAGCGAAATAAATTAGATGGCCACCGTATTTTAGTGAATGTGCTAAAAGTAATGGAGTTTACAGTCTGTGAGATGTTGTTGGATAGTTAGGTACAATGTAACAGAGTTATTAACCGGTCAGTTAAACATTGTCTGTATTCTTTATCGATTCTATAGATTGACATTATCTATAAAATATTACATATGTGTGTTGTGGTATGTGAGTGTTTGTGTGTATATGCAAGTGAGTCTGTGTAAATGTTCGTGTGTGGTTTTGTGTCTGTATACAAGTGAGTCTGTTTGTGTGTGTGTGTGTGTGTGTGTGTATGAACGTGTTTATAGCCAAGGGTTGGCGTTAATGAATGGAAAAAAACAGTCACAGTTAGTTAGATTCATGTATTGATTAGAAAGACAATTAATGAATGGTTTGTTGGAGTTTATCTTCTTGTTCATTAGACCTCGGCCAGCCCTGGCTATTCAAATGTACGGAGAGGTGAATTCCATTGGTGACCATCACATCTAATTTCGTACAGCGTTTGTAATCCAGTGCTCACTGCCATTCTTTCTTTAAGGTAAGCTTTGACGACTAGCGACAGATTTGACTGCTATATTTAACAGGCCGAACGATCAATTAGAAGATTTCTTGTTGGACTGAGAAGAGACCATATCGGGCAAAGTTACTTGCTAGAACGATTGACACAGTGTGTGGAAATCAGGTTATAGAGTGTAGATGTTCAGAGGTAGTTGAATGCAGTGAAAAGATTTTGACGTTATAGACACATTGTATAGATAAGTTGGATAGGTAGAAATACAGTATAAATGTTAAATAAAAGAATATAACAATATATCTATATCTATATATATATATATATATTAGAAATTGTCAACTAAATGTAGCGGTCTCAGGGAGGACGATGCTAATGTTGTTTTTAGATGCAGGAGGAGATCTCCTCCAGCTAGCTAACGACACACTGTCTGTGTCCGATTAGTATTTGCGAGAAGAAGAAGAAAAAGAAGAAGAAGAAGAAGAAGAAAAAGAAAAAGAAAAAGAAGAAGAAGAAGAAGAAGAAGAAGAAGAAAAGAAGAAGAAGAAGAAGAAGAAGAAGAAGAAGAAGAAGAAGAAGAAGAAGAAGAAGAAGAAGAAGAAGAAGAATGCGGGAGTAATATACTAGTAGTACTATGTTAAATGGACAATTGTCCTGTGAGTGACTTGTGGATTGTAGTAGTCATTGAATCCTTGAGATATTCCTTTTGAAAGTATTGTTTTTAGCATTTGCGTAGGTGTTATTCTAAACAGCAGTAGAAGTAAAGTAAGGAAGGAGGTGCCGGAGAGGAAGAAGACGAAGAAGAAAGAGAAGAAGGAGAAGAGAAATAACAATAATAAAAGAATGCGGAAAAGGTACGAAAGTAGTAGGATGTTAAATGATCAAGTGACCTAAAAGTATATCGTTGTGGATTAGGACTGTATGTATGTATGTATGTATGTATGTATGTATGTATGTATGTATGTATGTATGTATGCATGTATGTATGTATGTATGTATGTATGTATGTATGTATGTATGTATGTGTATGTATGAGTTGCGTCACTGTGTGTATGGGTATGCATACATGCATCTATTTCGTATGAATCAATGTGTATGTAACAGGCACAGGTGTGGATGTGGGATAAGAAATTTGATCCCCAAACGAATAGTTCTGTGTCCAGTCCCATTGCGAGGCACCTTGGGCAAACCTTGTGAGTGGATTTAACGGACAGAAACTGAACGAAGCGCGTCATACATATATATATGTGTGTTTGTGTGTGTGTATGTCTTTGTACTTGTCAACCACCATCGCTTGACAACCTGTGTTCGATTGGTTATGTCTCCGTAACTTAGTGGTTCAGCAACAGGAACGGATAGAATACGTACCAGGGTTAAGAATTTAAGGATTCATTCGTCTAAAACTCTTCAAAGTGGTGCCCCAGCATGGCTGAAGTCAAATAACAGAAACGAGTAAAACATAACAGATATATATATATATGTATCCCATAGGCGCATGCGTAGTTGTGTGGTAAGAAGCTTGCTTCCCAACCACATAGTTCCTAGTTCAGTCCCACTGCGTGGCACCTTGGGCAAGTATCTTCTAATATAGCCTCGGGCCAACCAAACCACTGTAAGTGGGTTTAGGTGTTTGGGCCTCTACCATCGCTTGACAACCGATCTTCTTGTGTTTACGTCCCTATAACTTAGCTTCTCTGCAAAAGAGACGATAGGATAAGTACTAGGCTTACAAGAAAAGTGCAGGGTCGATTTCTTAGGCTAAAGGGCGGTGCTCCAACATGGCCACAGTGAAAATGACTGAAACAAGCGAAAGAATAAATGTAAAGAATATATATATATATATATATATATATATAATAATAATATATATATATATATATATATATATATACACACACAAAAGAAGCAAGGAGAGAACGAAAAAGTAATATAATATGAGAAAAACATAGGTCACGTTGAGAATATTCTCTGAGAGAAATAAAACGGTGTTAGCCGTTTTATGTTTATAAATATGATATACATATCGATATAGTATTGTTATCTATTTATTTATGTTTTTGTATTAATGCGTAATAGTCTATGACGATATGTGTGTGTGTGTGTGTGTGCGTGTGTGTATAAATGTAACCAATGTTTATGATGACATATATATATATATAACATATATGTGTAGACACAATTAAGAACAAATCTATATATCTCTTTAATTATATATCTATATAATTATATATGTATGTATATATATATATATATCTATATATATATATATATATATATATATATATATGTATATATACTATATCATAAATATACCCCTTCATATATATATATATATATATATACACCCCTCATATATGTATTTATATATATATATATATATATATATACATACTTCCCTGCATACAAACATACACACATGCATATATACCTACATACAGTGAAGATGTGTGGCTCACTGGTTAGGCTGTTGCTCTCACGACCGCTTGATCATCGGTTCGATACGCCAACCGGGCGGAGTGTTGTGCTCTTGAGTAAATCCCTTTATTTCAAGTTGATCTGGCGGTGGAGAGGGCGAGAATCCTTGGCGCGCGTCCGTGAAGATGCTTTAGGATATACTTTCCGGCTCTCTACATTCTGAGTTCAAAATTTTGCTATGACATTATGTCTAAATAAATGGAAGAAATGAACTGATTGGATGTCGCTGGTTTAGTACGGATGATTGGGGATGCAGCATGTGTTGGAGACAGTAGTTTTTGTTGTTGGAGGGAAACTCACATAAGCACACATATACTCGCACACGTATAAGTATATACATACAGATAGAAACAGAGGGAGAGGGGAAGAGACAGGGCGAATGGCAGTGAATTGGAGAGATGGGGCGAGAAAGAGCGGAAAGAGAGAAAAAGAGAAAGAATGACAGAGAGAGAGAGAGAGAGAGAGAGAGCACGATTTGCATATACGTTTTCCTTTCTCTTCATATACAGAGAATTATGCTCACAAATATAAACTAACAGAAGATAGAGAGGAAGGAGGAGAGAGATATACAGGAGAGTGTGAGTCAGGAGAGAGAGTGGAAGGTACAGGTGGAAAAGTGAAGGATTGGAAAGGAAGAAAGAAAGAAAGAAAGAAAAACAGAGGAGACGAGAGAGAGAATGAGACGTTTAAACGTCTGTCTGGTTTACTTATAAGTCCGCAGTGAATCAGCGATGCGATATAAATGCCTCAAAATGGCTGCACCGAAACGTCACGTAATCATTTATGCGTATTTTGCCTGACTAGAGTACTTCAGTAAAAAAGGCTAAGAACTGTAGTAGAATTACTTCATATTTTTATGGTCGATGATACAACTCGTTATTAGTGATTCATATTGCCTAGATAGACGTTTTAAGAGACTAATGTAACTATAGCTACAAGAATTGCGTAAATTTTAACCAGAGTGAATGACACGGAATTATAATCAGTTTAATGACACGTGTATATATGTAGGTGTATATAACAATTATATCATGTAAATGTCATTTCAATGATTTGAGAAAATAAACAAAGTAAATGATATTGACTTTCCGTTTCTTTCGATATTCTAGTGTGTATTAGGGAGTCGCAAAAAGCTGCGCTGTACTTTTACAGCCAGGTCACTGATATCATTTCCT
Source organism: Octopus sinensis (assembly GCF_006345805.1). NCBI lineage: Eukaryota > Metazoa > Mollusca > Cephalopoda > Octopoda > Octopodidae > Octopus > Octopus sinensis. Next base: position 67,003,743 of record NC_043006.1, read on the forward strand.
TGTAATTCGAGTCTCATTGGTCATAGAAGGTAGAAATAAGGAAGTAAGGATTGTTTCGAATCCTATGAGTCACGGGGCAGATTGCCCCTGTTTTCGAGATCGCAACATTTCCTTTGTACGGGCCTCCAGTCCGTCGCAGTGTTAACCATTTGCCAACGGAGTGGCCAGGAGCAACGTGAAATGAATTGTCTCGCTCATACCACCACGACCTCTCCCGTTTTGGGAATCGAAAACTCGATATTGCAGTCATGAATGCATCACCCAATCACGGTTGAGCCGTAGAAGAGAGGTGAAATTCTTTCGATAATTCATGATACAAAGTATTATTGATAAGGAAACTAATGAAAAAGTGACACTAACACTTTGTACGTGTTCTTATATAATTAAATGTAGTTTCATTCTTGCGATTTTCTTCAGATTATTTTTTCGATATGAGCCGAACATACCGAAATTTAATCCTTTCAGTTATTTCTTACTTCTTTGTGTTATTCTACTGTTGTACTGAATACTGCGTAACGTTATTGCACATTTGTAAACCGTTACAAAAAACTCTTAGGGTTATCATGTGGCTTGAAAGAGCAAAACATTTGTTCAGGGTGTTGCATTCATGATTGTAAAATTGTGTTTCAGAGTGTCCAATATATTTTTCTTTTTCGTTTCGTTATTTGATAGAACTGAGGTGACCATGGCTTCATATACCATTGCGCTAACCATGCATGTCTGTTTGAACTGGCAAGTATCTTGGTTTCTGAAGATACAGTTTGGAATGGTTGTCTAGTATAACTGACGCATACAGACAGACAGACAGACAGATAGATAGATAGATAGATAGATAGATAGATAGATAGATAGATAGATAGATAGATAGATAGATAGGTAGGTAGGTAGGTAGGTAGGTAGGTAGGTAGGTAGGTAGGTAGGTAGGTAGGTAGGTAAGATAGATATATATCTATCCGGGGCGTAGGTATGCCGCAAGAATACTAATTTTTCCAGTTGAATAAACTGGAGCAGTGGTTTTCTCAAAACATAATGCATCACCCAGTTCAGCAATCGATAACACAATTTTACAATCATGAATGCAACACCCTGAACCTAAGTTTTGCTCTTTCAAGCCACATGATAACCCTAAGAGCATAAACCAAACTGTCATATCCAATATTAGTGCTTGCATTTCTAAGCTTTGAGGAAATATTCGATCAGGCAGATCCCTAATATAACGCCTAGGCCAACAGCGGCTTCAAAGTGAAGGTAACTTACACCCCTACCATAAAAAGAAAGAAGCTTTAAAATGTGCATGGTGCATACCCCACTTCTTCAAACTTAAGACAAATGTATGTAGAAAATTTCTTGGTTGATAAGCATTTCGCGGATAGACATATGTATAAGAAAATTTTAATAAACATTTGGTGAAACTTTCTAACAGCTGCTACCCGAACTTGAAAAACATTGTTATGCGTCAGTTATACTAGACAACCATTCCAAACTGTATCTTCAGAAACCAAGATAGTTGCCAGTTCATACAGACATGCATGGCTAGCGCAATGGTATATGAAGTCTTGGTAATCTCAGTTCTATCAAATAACGAAACGAAAAAGAGAAAAATATATTAGACACTCCGAAAGTAACTTCAAGAATAGATATGCCAAATATCAACATTCCTTCTTGCTCGAAAACAAGAAGAAAATTACAAAGCTAGTTAGCCACATCTGGGACTTGAAAGTTAAAAAATCCCCCACGGTAACAAGACACATTGAGTGGTTCACGTCTGCATTAATGTGTCAAGCAGGTACAGGTCATTTAAGATCTCCACCGACCTTCTGGATTGAGATAGAAAATTTTCACACAAGGCAAATATCTCAAGTTTTCGTTATCCAAATGTAGAAGGCCACCTTCTCCTGATGAGGTATAAAGTTTTACTCACTTTGATCTTACCCCGTCGTTTTAACCCGCAGCAACCACTGTTAATTCTAACCAACCAAAGGGACACAACTATTCCTCTACTTCAAGATTACTTGTTTTTTTCTTTCTTTGTTCTCGTTCTTTCTGGTTTTTGTTTTTTTTCGCAGAGAGCAGCTATGTATATTTTGAACGTGAATGCTTGTTGGATATTACACAGCACATTTTAAAATCTTTTCCGGCGACTGTATTATCGGCACATGAAACTTATGGTGACGCACATTATTTAAATCTTGCGTTTATTAATTGATGTTTTAATGAAATTATAATAATCTCGCACTGGAATGGAGTAATTTTGTTTGTGGATCCTACCAATAACGGAACAGTACACTATATATGTGTGTGTGTGTGTGTGTGTGTGTATGTATGTATGTATGTATGTATGTATGTATGTATGTATGTATGTGTGTGTGTATGTATGTATGTGTGTGTGTATGTATGTATGTGTATGTATGTATGTATGTATGTATGTATGTATGCATGTATGCATGTATGTATGTATGTATGTATGTATGTATAGACGCATGTGCAATAAGCAACAAACAGTACAAAGAGGGAGAAAAATAACTTAGATACGTTAGAAACTTTAGACTACGGGGTCAGATGAAAGAGTACTTATTTAAAAGGGTAAAAGAAACGGGTAATAATAAACCTAGAATAAAAGAATGAACATCAAAGTTAAAGAACGAGACGCTAATGAAGGTGATTGATAACAAGCAGCAAGGCAAATGCAAGAGCTTAAGTACACAACTGAGAATAGAATAAAAGAATTAATGAATACTGAAAATATGAGACTAGAATAAAAGAATTAACGAATACAGAAAATACAGATAAAGGGGAAATATCGAGGGAATGAAAGAGATCGAATAAGTGCGAGATAGAATTAAAAAGAAAGATAGGAGTAAATAAAGAATGAGTGATACTCTAAAGTGGTGACAGGAATGGTTAATGATAGCAAAGGACAAAATGTAATATAAATATACAATTGAAGAAAGATTATAGTGAATGTAGGGATAAAAGAATGAAAGATTTAATTAATGAAGCAAATGGTGGTACAACATGAAAAATAGCTTGAAGGAATTAATAAAAATATATTATAATAATAATAAGAAGAAGCAGCAGAAGAAAAAGAACAACAATAACAATAATAATTATAATAATATTTAGAATAATAAAAGAATGAATGAAAAGGTAAGGTAATGCCAAAGGAAAGGAGATTATAGCGAAGAGAAAAGCTCAAAGGAAACACAGAAGGGTAATAGAATAGACGAATGAAAAAAAATGAAAGAAATAAGGAGTGAATAAAGGGAAGCATAAAGCGAATGATACGAATGATGGAGGGGAGGGAAAATTGATAGAATTGCAGAATAAGGGTAAGAATGGTTGGATGAGAGAGTATAAGTCTTGTAGGGAAATTAGTTTTTAAAACTTATTGACGGTGTTGAGATGAAATCCGATTATGGAATATGGTTGGTTTAAATGTAAGACGAAGAACAAATACAAAAGTGGGGCTTTAATTTAAAAGAATGAGAGAAAGAGAGGTAGAGAGAGAAGTAGGGGGGCTAATAAATCAGGTTATAAGGTAAGTGAAAGTAGTAAGGAGAGAAGGGAAAAAGGGGAAAGAGTCAGGCAGAAAGAGAGAGAGAGAGAGTGATATAGAGGGAGTTATATGGAAGACAAGAAAGTGAGAATAGGAGCGGCTGGGAGAAACGAAGTGGAGGTAGTGAACAGAAGAGAGTCACAAGTATGGGTGGATAGATAGAAAGATAGATAGATAGATAGAGAGAGAGAGAGAGAGAGAGAGAAAGAAGAAAAAGAAAGAAAAAACGGAAGAAAGAAAGAGAAACACATGACAAGAAAGTGAGCGAAGACGAGAAAAACCGAGAACAAAAACAGGAGTGGCTGTGTGGTAAGCAGCTTCCTCACCAACCACATGGTGCTAGGTTCAGTCTCACTGTATGACACCTTCGGCCAGCGTCTTCTACTATGGCCAGCCAAAACCTTGTGGGTGGATTTGGTAGACGGAAACTGAAAGAAGCTAGTCATATGTGTGTGTATGTGTGTGTGTGTGTGTGCGCGTGTGTGAGTGTGTCTGTGTCTGTGTATGTGTGTTTGTGTGTTTGTGTTTGTCCCTCACCATCGCTTGACAACCGATGTTGTGTTCACGTTCCCGTAATGTAGCGGTTCTGCAAAAGAGACCGATAGAATAAGTACTAGGCTAATAATAAATAAGTCCCGGGGTCGATTTGTTCGTCTAAAGGCGGTGGTCCAATATGGCCGTAGTCAAATGAATGAAACAAATAAAAGAATATATATATATCTATATATATAAAACTCTAGTTGTGTGAGTGTCTGTCCCCTTCGATTTAGATTCCTAACTCCTCCCACATTTTGCGGTGCAGTTTAACCAAATTCGGGTATCTTATAGTCGTGATTCATATCGAGCCCGTCTGACTATTAGCGCGCGTCAACGATGAGTCTACGATTTTAAAAATAATTTAACATCATTTTTTATTCCATTTTAATGCATAAAATGCATCGTGTGTCGATGACGGCGGAGTTGGCGTCCACGCTCACAGCTGCACCTGTTTGCTTCTCCCCCTTCTTCCCTCCCTCGTGAAGCTGTGGGGAAGGGAGTGTAAAGAAATCAACGTCGTAATGCGTTGTGAAGGAGACCAGCGTTCTGTTAGAACAACGACTTCATGGCTTGAAGACACCAAAACAAAAATGGCTAAGAAAGCCCGAATTTATAAGGGAAGTAACTCTCTAAAAATGCTTATATAGTTATTTCCCTTACAAACTCGAGCAACGCCGGGCGATACTGCTAGTATATATATAATTTCTTTTTCGTAATGAGATAAAAAAAAACAATGCTGTGTAGATTTGAGAACATTTATAAATAGAAGGTCTTATAGCTGTTTCGAGGATATTTATTATATCACTTCATTGGAGACGGTGTGAGAAGTTGGTTAAGTAATAGTTAATTTACATAAGATACGAATCAACTATTACTTAACCATCTTCTAACACCGACTCCGATGAAGGGATATAATATCCTAGAAACAGGTGTAAGAACTTCTATTTATAAATGTTCTCAAATCTACACAGTCTTGGATTTTTTTTATCTCATTGCGAAAACAAAAATTATAGACACACGCTGATATATGACCTAAGTTGGTCCCCTTATTCGCATAATCACCGAATCTGAAACTTAACTATGGTCTATCCATAGCTCTTATTCAGCATTACCGGACAACTTTATATAATAGACACACGCTGATATATGACCTAAGTTGGTCCCCTTATTCGCATAATCACCGAATCTGAAACTTAACTATGGTCTATCCATAGCTCTTATTCAGCATTACCGGACAACTTTATATATATATATTTACCGAGAGTGAGAGAGAGAGAGAGAGAGAGAGCGGGGACTGACAAACAGACAGACAGACAAAAACAGTGACAGAGAGAAAGAGAGAGATGATGGTGAACAAGACATTGACAGACAGGAATAGCAGGAGAAAGACGTTCCGAAACAAGAATATAGAGAGGAGATGGATTATAAGAAGTCTGAACTCGAAACAAGAAACGAGAAGGAAAAAAAGAATGCTAAACAGCAAAAATAGAAATAAATGTATTAAGTGGATAGATAGATAGATAGATAGATAGATAGATAGATAGATAGATAGATAGATAGATAGATAGATAGATAGATAGAAAGGTAGATAGATAGATAGATAGATAGATAGATAGATAGATAGATAGATAGATAGATAGATAGATAGATAGATAGATAGATAGATAGATAGGCAGAACAACAGACAAATAGATAGATAGACAGATACACAGACAGAGAAACAGACAGACATACAAAGAGATAGATAGATAGATAGATAGATAGATAGATAGATAGATAGATAGATAGATAGATAGATAGATAGATAGATATGTTTCTTTATTAGCCACACAGGGCTGCACACAGACGGGATAAATTACAAGGTAGAGCTTTTCTTTTGGGGGATAAAAAAGAAGGGGGTTTGGTTTCGATCAAAATGGATCGTAAAAGGAAAGAAAGAGGAAAGCAAAAAATAAAGAAAAAAGTGGGGGATAAAAATAAAAGGAAAAAGAAAAAATCGATCAATAGGGATCGTTATCACAGAAATGTCAATATAAAGTGTAAAGAGGGGGACAGGTGAGGTTTACCCGTGGAAAGAAAAGTCTACAGAAAAGACCACGGTAACCTCGGTCAATGAAGTCACATATATTTTTTTTACAAATAAGCAACTCTCTGTATTAATTTTTACGGTTCATAGGATCATAGTCAAGGTGACTTCGTAATTCATACGTGTCATCCTTGCTACATTCACCCATCATTTTTTAAACATTCATTAGACAAAACATGCCTCCCTACTCTCACTTTCCTCTTCAAGTGATACTTGAAGAAGTTGATGAGAGATTGACAAGAGAGGAAAGTGTTTGTCTCTAATCCTTTCAGGCGCGTCCACCAGATACTTTCTTTTTTTATTTTTTATTTCGTTCCTGTTGAATTTTATCCTTAATATTTGTGGTTATAGAACCTAGCTGTTCTTTCTAGCATATTGAATTCCTATAAGTGGATTCCTCATGTGTTTAAATATACACTATATCGTATGATTATATATATATATATATATATATGTGTGTGTGTGTGTGTGTGTGTGTGTGTGTGTGTGTGTGTGTGTGTGCGATTACCGGTAAAAACATAGGAACATTTACGATTCGACTCAAAATGAACGAAAGACGTAAATCTATATTTAACTCACACGCTTCGTGTCGTCATAATTCATTTACTCCCTGCTAAAAAATTTTCTGTTCGGTTTTCCTGGATTTTAATCTGCGCCGATATATATTGCACACCACGCAGAAATTGATTCTTACCTAAACTTATAACCGAATCCTCTGGGGGAGCGTACTGAGAACACCGTTTAATTCTCTGACACCAAATTTTCTACCAGCCCTATCAAACTGTTTAACCTTCTCTCTCACTCCCTCTCTTTATATATATACATACAAATATATATAGTCACACACACACACACACAAACGCACATATATGCATTACATATATATATATATATATATATATATATATATATATATATATATATATGTACATCAAAATAAGCAACAGGATATCCAGAGGTGATGCTTATTTTGATTTTATTCACCTTATTTCAAACTGTACGGATAATCCGCACTAATTTTGGGTGCTTCAATTTAGGTACCTAATTTATCTCAACCTTAATTATTTCGCATATGTATATGTAGGCGCAAGAGTGGCTTTGTGGTAAGTAGCTTGCTTACCAACCACATGGCTCCAGGTTCAGTCCCACTGCGTGGCAACTTGGGTGAGTGTCTTCTACTATAACCTCGGGCCAACAAAAGCCTTGTGAGTGGATTTGGTAGACGGAAACTGAAAGAAGCCCGTGATATATATGTATATGTATATATGTGTATGTTTGTGTGTCTGTGTTTGTTCCCCCAACATCGCTTGACAACCGATGATGGTGTGTTTACGTCCCCGTAACTTAGCGGTTGGCAGAAGACACCGATAGAATAAGTACTAGGCTTACAAAGAATATATCCTGGGGTCGATTTGCTCGATTAAAGGCGGTGTTCCAGCATGGCCGCAGTTAAATGAATGAAACAAGTAAAAGAGTAAAAGAGAGTAAAGAGAAAGTATATATCTATATAATCTTTTATACTTTTACTCTTCTGACCTCAACCATGCTGGAGCACCACTTTAAATATGTTTGTGTGTGTGTGTGTGTGTGTGCGTGTGTACATATATAAGAACGGAGATAGCAAGTCACTTTAATTCTAAAACCTTTCTTCCACATTTATTATTCTACATTCTCCATGGATATTTTCCGGATTTTACAGATAACTGGAATTGAAGCATAAAAAAAAGACTCCCACCTTCCAGTTTCCAAACATCCGATATCGGTAGAAGTGTTTCATATTGTAATCACCATGATTATATATTCCAATATTCCAATTCCCTAATGGTTATTGTATTGCACTCAGGATCGCTAGATCATGCGTTTGATTCCCAGACGGAACGGTTGTTGTGTTCCTGAGCAAAACATTCCATTTTATGTTGTTCTAGTCCTGAAATGGGTAAAACTGTTTCAGTTATTAGACTGCAGCGATGCTGGAGCATCGCCTTGAACAATTTGTTTCAATCGAATCGACCCCAGTACATATTTATTTTTTTGTTTTTGTTAAGTCTAATACTTATTCTATCGATCGCTTTTTCCGCACCGCCAATTTATGGGGACGTAAATACACCAACACTGATTGTTAAACGAGAGTGGGGAGAGTAAATACACACACACACACATGTATGTATGTATGTATGTGTGTGTATGTATGTATACATGTATGTATGTGCATGTATGTATGTATGTATGTATGTATGTGCATGTATGTATATATGTATGTATGTATGTATGTATGTATGTATGTATGTATGTATGTATGCATGTATGTATGTATGTGCATATATACGACGGGTCTCTTTTCAGTTTCCGTCTACGAAATCCACTCATAAAGCCCTGGTCGGCCCGATGCTTTAGCAGAAGACACTTACCCAAGTTGCAAAACAGTGGTGCTTAACTCGCAACCATGTGGTTGGGAAGCAAGCTTCCTACCACCCATCCACGCCAGTGCCTATATACAAACATTATGACGCCGCACTATGTAATTCTTACACGGGTAACTATGTAATTCTTACACGGGTACGAAAGGGTGCCCTGTGCATTTTATACTGGTACATATTTTCTTTGCAGAACTTCTACAGATGCCGAATAATGAACCCTGTCTTCTACTGACAATTGCCTCAGCACCTCAAGTGCAGGACCCTTCAAACTAGTGGCAAGCTGAACCTCTCTTTGCCTCTGGTCCCTCTGATTCTGGTCAACCGGTGCCTGAAGTTAGACTCGGTAGGCCTTCCAAGACACTTTGCCATCGAATTATTGTGGCTTCTTCCTAATGTGGATTCCAGTGTCACCTTGCACTTCATAGGATCTGGGCCTAAACACTGGAGCATCATGTTGTGGTACAGTATCAACATCCACTTCTTTCTCAGCCACCTTACACTCGGTAACAGAAAGCTCTTCCTCAGACTCCATCCTCTTACCAAACCTGCCTATTTGTTGCTTGCACCATATAACATCACCACTCACTTCATGTAACCCCACCTTAAATTCTTGGTGATCCTCTAGCAACTGCTGTTGATCTCACTCCATTCTTCTCATAAATGTTTGCAACTGAACTTAAAGATTTGTGCTGCGTTTTCTGCTCCTCTTGGAGCCCATTTTAATTATCATTGTGCTCCTTTAAAGTTTTCACAATTGTACCCAGAGATAACACTTCCGTATTTGTCTGGCTCATTGTACGTACTCCTTCCGCCGGGTCCATAGCGAATAATCGGGTCACTATAACAATGAATATTCCAATTCTGACACCAGTTGTTATGCCGCACGCAGCCTCCAGAAACCGCCTATAACACAACAGGTTGTGTCCAATAGCTCAGAAGACCACATAGACGAGCTCAGCCATCCAACTTGCTTAGAGCGGCAGAAACAGGAATCAAAGAAATCAGAGGCGTTGAAAATAACAAACAAACCCGTTGAGTATAAACAAAATGCAAGAACTTTAATTAAGAGGCCAATAACATTTATGGAATAAATTAACAGTTCTTTAGAAAGTTTTTTGAGAGTTCTTCGATTTACCTCTGAAATGTGGAGGCACATGGCCTAGTGGTTAGAGTAGCGGACTCGCGGTCGAGGGATCGTGGGTTCGAATGTCAGACCGGGTGATGTGTGTGTTTATGAGCGAAACACCTAAGCTTCATGCGGCTCCGGCAGAAAGTAAAGGCAAACGTCTGCTGACTCTTTCGCCACAACTTTCTCTCACTCTTTCCTCTTGCAGCTCACCTGCTACGGACCGGCGTCCCGTCCAGGTGGGGAACCTATACGCCAAGGAAACCGGGAAACCGACCCTTATGAGCCAGGCATGGCTCGAGAAGGAACAAAGAAGAACCTCTGAAATGTGTAGACTTCTTTCACTGAGCTCTTCTATTGTTCACCAATCTAGTGATTAATATTCTATCGTTTTTTATCTCTTTTTTTTCGACTGGACTCTTGTTACTTCAGAATTGTCGGTACCATTCTGCCTGCTTTACGTTGCCAAGTTCACTATTTTCGCAGCCAGTTCAAAACCTTCCACCGTTTAAAATAACCACCGAAACTTCACACTCGACACCAAGTACTATGTCAACTATTCCACACGAATTTTTCCCAGCACCATCTCACATATCGACTGCATGGCACCGGCTCCTACATGAAAAACCGCTCACATCGCCTTCATCACGTCGCCCGTCGCACATCGCCTTCCCGTACGAACTACAAATGCACACGATTTCTTTATTACCCAGGACGAGCTGACAAAGATAAGAAACAAACAACACATTGGGGACATAAAACGGAAAAAAAAAAAACGTATGATAAAATGAGTGAGTGAAAGTGAAAGATGAAAGTGATGTTACCCGCCCCATCGAATAACATCACTTACCTGTCCTCGTCCCCTATGTCCTCATCTTATAGTCTTTCGAAAAATACATAGTCCCTTATTTTCACCCCGTACCGATTTTCCAGTTCTCCTTTTTCTTGTCCAGGTCTCTTTCCTTTCTTACTAACAAAAAAAAACATATTCAGTTCATTTCCAAGTTCTTTCACTTGCTTTCCCGTTAAAGGCACCTCCATACACTCCTCTTCATCCCAACTATCCGGCAATTTAACTTGACCCCAGTCCTTCAATATTTCCAACAGGTCCTCGTCTTCCTTGTCTAATAAATCTAAAGCGGGAGGGGAATTTAGTAAGTTGTTCTGTGTGTCTGTTCTTTGTTTTCTTGTTGGCGTAGAGTGGGTAGGTTTTGTGTCTGCAGGGGAAGGCTGTGACGAAGATGGTGTGGGTGGTGCTGGGGTGGGTTGGGGTTCATTTTAACTTGCCTTCTTTCTTTTTCTCTTCTTCTTTTTACTATTGGTTTCCCATTCTGCTTTATCTTCCAACTTTTCCTCTTCTGCCTCTATCTGTTCCTATAACGGCTCCCGGGTATATTCTACCTCTTTTACGGTTTCCCTCGTTCCTTCCTTCGCAGTTAGCGCTTATGTGACCTTTCAGGCCACATTTAAAATATCGAGGTGCTCTGCCCTCCACCCATACTCGTAGACTTATGTCTCCCATCGTAATTACCTCTGTTAAGCGTTCAAGGAGTTGAGTTTCCGCTTGTACGCTCATCTCTAATACTACTCTCTTCCAGTTGCCTTCATCCGTAATCGTGGCCTGAAGTATATCACGAACTATAAATGCACACGTGGCCACATAGCATTTGTAGTCTTTATACTTCTCCCACACCGTAAGAGCGTGCAAAAAATCATATCGCCTACGCTTTAAACAGTCACGTGACCACAAAAAATTTTTGGGGTCTTCACTTTCAAAACCAGAGAGCAGTGTTCTAATTCGCATCGTGCGTATGAGAAATTATCTGAATATAATACTTTTCGTTCGTAACAATATATACGTATAGAGACGCCCACCATTATAAAATATATCCTTATTTACAACGATAAATTGAGATTTGAAGGAGATTTGACTGTATAAGTGCACAACCGTATAAGTGATTCAATATGTCTTATCAAACTCCTTCTAATGTAACATGCATTATCTGTTAAGAAATAGAATAACATAACAGGTTTACTCAAAATCTGTCGTTGTGTTTCTGTAATACATAATAAATTAACTATTGACATCGGATTTGTTGGACGTGCGGTTAAGAATTTCGCTTTGCAACGACGTGGTCTTGGGTTCAGTTCTACTGAGCAGCACCTTGGGGAAGTCTCCTCTACTATAGTTCCGGACAGACAAATGCCTTGTGATGGAAGTTGGTAGAGGGAACTGTGTGGAAACAAATTGGCTGTGTGTGTGATTGTGTGTGCGTTTGTGTGATTGTGTGTACGCGTGTGTGTACGCGTGTGTGTGCGTGTGTATATATATATATGTGTGTGTGTATGTCTTAGGATATTTTCATTAATATAATTTTAATACAGAATTGGTAAGGAACTGGGTGGAGACAAATTGGCTGTCTGTGTTTGTGTATTGTGTGGGGGGGCGTGTGTGTGTGTCTTTTGTGTCGCTGTGTCTGTGTTTGCTACCACACCGTTTGGCAACCAGTGTTGGTCTGTATCCGCTCACGTAACCTAGCGCTTCAGCAAAAGTTACCGATCGAACAAGTGGCAAACATTAAAACATGTAAGTACTAGTGTCGATTTATTCGACGAAACTCTTCGCGCCTATACTGTAGCATGGCCGCAGTGTAATGACTGAATCAATTAAGAGACTAAAAGAGTATTATTGTTAATATAGAATATTTTCGTTAATATAGTTTTAATACAGAATTGTTATTGTTTTTCTTAAAAACTTTTTTCCAGATCTGTCGATTAAATTTTCGTGTTCGTTTTATTTTATGTTTATCTCCTTGAATATTGTTTGTTTTGCAAAACATTTTACATTGACGTTTTCTGTTTAGTTTTATCTGTTCTCATGTAATTAAATAGTACAAGTTCTCTAATAACTTGTTGGAGCTCACTAAAAGACGTGAAAACACTTGTCACTTGATAGCAGCAATTGCGGGAGAAGAAACAAAGAAATAGAGAAACAAAAGGTATTCTCATTTCCTCATCAATGTTTCAGCTTTAAAAACAATTAAAGAGAAATTAAAATGTAAAAAAAAATTGTAAAAATTCATTTTATATTTTATTAATATTCACTCAGCGCTCCATCATGGCTTGAGTTAGATTGGTTGAAGTAAGCTATTTGTGTATAGCACACGTTGTATCAATAGTCATAACTGAATGAACAAGTGCATCTTCACACTTCGTTTACAAATTCACATGCATATAGATTGATAGATAGATAGATAGATAGATAAAGAGAGAGAGAGAGAGAGAGAAGAGAAAGAAAGAAAGAAAGAGAAAGAGAGCTAGAAAATATATTATAGCTCTACTAAGACGACTCTATACGATTTTCCTCATAACACGTGTGTCTGAAAAAACGAAACGGCGAAAGCCCTTGCACGCACTCCGAAAGCATTTTCCAAGCGGTTTGCGTCATTCAGTTTCTTTTAAGAAATTTTTCATAAAGTGAATAATTTGTAGTTTCGAAATATCTCTCTTCAAATATTGCGACTATGTCAAGAATTCTTTGCACAAACTTTAAACATATATATTATTCACACATACGTATATATGAATAAGCATATATGCGTGTGAGTTTACTAAGCATATATTTATTTTCACTGTAAAGCTAGGAACCGTGCCAAAACAGACTAGTATGTCGTATCGTTGTCAAAGCAAGCCCAGCTCCGACATAATAATGGTAATATTTTATTTAATATCAGACCGAAACAATTTAATATTTATGATCATTTTTCTTTATATTTTTTTCTTTGTATCAGCTAGTGGTCGTAAGATTTGATTAGTCGAACAAATCGACTCCGGTACATTATTATATCTTGTATTTATTCTATCGGTGTCTCGTGACGGTTCGATGTGTTACGGGAATGTAACCAATTCAACAGCGGTTATCAAGCTGTGGGGGACACCACCACCCCCACACACACTGCCAGACACACACACATACACACACACACACACGCGCGCGCGCACGTACACATAGAGACACCGGTATACTTACGACAAACTTTACTCACAAGACATTGGTCGGCCCGAAGTTTTAGTAGAAAATATTTTGCCGAGTAGCTGCGCAGTGGGACCGAACTTGAAAATAAATGGCTGCAAAGCCAGTTTCTTTCCTGTTTTGAATTTCTTCGGTCTAGAAATAGAAGCAGTGCCCATGGGCTTCGCAAGTTCGAACTAGATCCATGAGATTGACAACAATAAATGACCCTCTTGAACCGATCGGAAGGAAGATTATCAGCAGGGAGGGACTACTACCGAGGCAACATTCTGACAAGGATGGATCGAACCAAGTGATTAATGAGTGGTCTCAAAGGAGTGAAGACACTACAAGTTTGATGTCAGCGAGTGAGGAACGAATACCTGAGTAGAGGTAGCATGAGCCCATCCACCCTCGAATAGCAAAAGCCGTTATAATTATAGTCAGAGGGAGTAGTCGTAAATATCACATCTGTTGTCCAGAGGCTGGGGTGTAACAATGACTTTATTCCAAACAGCCGGGTGAACTCTTATGGATAGCGTTTAGAATAAATGTGTACAACAGCACGGTATCTTCTTAAATTTGAACACAGCATCAGATCGTAGGCCTCGTCTGAGATTTATATAATGCCAATATTTGTTGGAAGAGGAAGTAGATTCTGACCCTGAAAACAAAAACTAGTTATCGTTATTTAAATGAATTGTACAATCCATCTTGTTTACATTTCTTAAGTAAGTAGCTTATACTGTTTTTTTTTTCCGCAAGGCCTAAAGACATATGGTTTAAGTTTTAAGTACAGTTCTTCCGACCTAATTTCACAGTTAACTTTCTAAATATATGCGTTTATTAAACACGTATAGATGATTACACACACACACACACACGCACATATGCACACACATACACACGCATATATATATATATATATGTATTATGTATGTATGTATATATACACACACCACACAAGCATATATATATATGTATGTATATATATATATAATATATATATATATATATATATATATATATATATATATATATACACTCATATTGATATATTTATTTATATATTTATATCAGATCGTAAATACGTGACAAATTTATTGATTCCGAATGCAATTCTATAAAACCTTTTAAAAGCAAAGCAATCGTACTTGGGGGCAGTTGAGGAAGAATGTCAGTAATTCGATCCTGAGTTGTTTGAGAAAGCTTATTAACAATATGATTAAGGGATTAAAGAATTACGAGATTATTCTGACAGAAACACTGATTCTTCCATCTTCATTCTAAACAAACATAGATGCATTCTTCTTGTAATTGTTGTTATCATTGCTGTTCATATTTTAGTTGCCGTCGTTATTGTTCTTGTCTGCTATTATTGTAGTTTTTGCTATTAATGTAAATTGTTGCTTTTACTCTTCCTATTGTTATTGCTGTTGTTGTTGTTGTTGCTATTGTCGTTAACGTCGTTGTTCTGGTTGTATTTGCTGTTATTAGATTCCTTGCTGTTATATTTTGTGTTGATTTTTAAATCTTCATTCAAGAAATGATTGGAGTTCAGCAAAATTAAACATGTCTTCCTTTTCGTTTGGTTTATTTTATTTATTCATTTATTATTAGAGAGAGAACTTTACGAATATACATAATACAAATATATATATATATATATATATATTGGTAAAAACGGTAAGATATATATATATATATATATATATACATATACATATACATACACGCAAGCACATATATATATATATATATATGTATGTGAGTCTGTGTGTGTGTGTGCATACATGGGTACAGGAAGTCACCAATGGTGCAAATAACATGAAATGCGTAAACAAACGAGGGAAAATGGAAAACAGGACAAGTAAACACAGAGAAAGGACCATTTAAGAGTTGTTGGCTGTCTATCTACTCCTCATTTCGAGCATTCAACGACAATATGAGTCTTCAAGGATAGTTGCTCCCATAAATTCGAAAATAAAATTTAGGATTTATAGAGAATCGAAGTAGGGAACAAAATGAGGACAATGGAGACATACTAGAAAACCGAATGGAAACGTGAAAGCATGAGAGAAATTTGTTTTTGAGAAGAGAAAGAAAGGTGAGAGAGAAAAACACGCCCGTTCTTTTAAACGTCCGAGCAGGAAAAGAAAGATGGTCACGTGAGAAAAAGAATGATGGACGATGGTCATGTGTGAGCAATGAGAGGGAGTAGGGATGCAGGACGTCACTAACGGTGCAAATAACTGGAAGTACGTAAACAAAGAGAAAAAAGGGAAACAGGACAAATAAATCGAGCGAGAGAAAAACAGTAACATTACTATATATATATATATACATATATATATATCTATGTATGTATGCACGTACTTATGTATGTATAAATGTACTATGTGTATTTATTTATATACATACACATACATATATACAGTAAACTTTACACAAATTTAGCACTAAAGTATATCTTAGCATATCTAGATATGCAAGTATAAGATTGAGAAGGCATACATAAAAGAAAACATACAAATCTGCACATACATGTATATGTACATATATACATACATACATAATCTGTTGTTGATGTTGAAATTTCATTGAAGGAGCCTCGGATCTGGGTTAGAAACCGGTTCTTTTTCTATTGTCAAGAAATCTGAAAATAAAACTGAATAATGACATACATACATACATGCAAACACATATCTTTAATTCATACACAACAAATGAGCACAATATTTGGGACTATAAAAATCTTATGATTTAAAAGATGACAGTTGAAATGCATTACTTACATTTACAATCATGCTACCAAGCAGGCAGATGGTCACTTTTTATTCTAAATTAAAAAGTGAAAGGGCAGAACATACATATACACATGCATATGTTGACGTACGAAGCAGACGTTCAAACATGTGAAATCGTACCACTCCTACGTTGATTAAAAACAATCACGAGCTGCCTAATGTGAATCTCATCTGAGGTTTCTTATAGACACACGCGCGCGCATACACGCATACACGCACATAAACACACACATATATGATAGATAGGCAGACAGACAGACAGACAGTGAGAAAGACAGATACATACAAAATATATCCCGTTGTTGATGTTGAACCTCAAATGTTTGTCCTCCCACTATCACTTGATAACCGATGTTGGCGTGTTTCTGTCTCCGAAACTTAGCGGTTCGGCCTTAAGAGCCCGATAGAATACGTACTAGGCTTACAAAGAATAAGTCCTGGGGTCGATTTGTTGGATTAAAGGCAGTACTCTAGTATGGCCGCAATCAAATGACTGAAACGTATAAAAGAGTAAAAAATGTATACATACATACATACATACATACATACATACAAAAATGAAAACATGCATACAAGCATATATACATACATGCATGAAAACATACACAGATGCACTCATTCTTGTTCATGTTTCCGTGTGTGTATTCCGTGTCTACATGTGTGTGCGTGAGTATATGAACACATGTCTGTATATGCGTGAATATATGCAGTTGTAGTACACGCGCTTGTGTGACGCTATATTTCCACGTTTGAATGTGTATGTATATATGTGTGTTTGTATGTTTGTGTGTGTGTATGTGTTTTGTATATGCGTTTATATTTACATGTGTTGGTATGATACTCTGTATATATGTGCATATATAAACACGTTTATATGCGTATGTAACTGCATGTGTAAGTCAATGTATATTTGTAAGTTTGTCTGTAAGTGCGTGCATATATTTCTGTGAATATATCTATTCTTCTGTGCGCATGTGTATGTATCAAGCTATGACTATACATTTGAGAATAGTAGATGTATATATACGCCTCGTGTATAATATAACTGTATGTATGTGCAGTGAGACGACTGTCTTTATTAATAAATCACACAGCTGCAAAGTATGAGAGGTCAAAAGTACTATGAAGTCAAATGGCCTGTATTGACATCGTTGTATTATATACAGGACTATTCAGAAGAATCGCCCAAACAAGTCATCAATACAGGCTTCCATCCAACGTCGTTCACCCTTTCAACCCTCTGACTCCAAGCAACCCATGTCTCCTCTAGAGATGCGAGGGTTCGGATATGAATATGGACCCTATTGATGAGAAGTGTCATTTTTTCAGAAACTAGGGAAATTGTGGTCTGACCTCTGTACGATATATATATATATATATATATGTATGTATGTATGTATATATGTATGTATATATGTATATATGTATGCATGTATGTATGTGTGTAAATATATATAGACATATATGAGCGTGTGTGTGCGTGTATTTATGTATATAAGTGTACATATATATTTACGCATTTATAACATGTATATGTATACTTATAAGAATTTGTGAGTGTCTACAATCATAAAAATTGGCAATTATAGTTCGCACTTTCTTCTTCTTCTTCTTCTTCTTCTTCTTCTTCTTCTTCTTCTTCTTCTTCTTCTTCTCATCATCATCCTCATCATCATCATCGTCGACGTCATTATTATTATTATTATTATTATTATTATTATTATTATTATTATTATTCAGTTGTATTAATTTTGTAACGTGCTTTCACTTCATTACCGAGCGCAAATCTGAGTTCCTTGGGTATGTGCTGTAGTTTGTTGTGATGATCTTATTTTCACTGTATTGAAAGTGTTTTATGTAGGATGTGTGGTGCCTAGTAGTGCTATTTTCTGTATGTTATATATATTTGTAAGTCCTGGTGTTTTTGTTATGTATTTGTCTGAAAGTCTTTTTCATGACACCTAATGCACCTACTATGACAGGGATTTTTTCTGTTTTTACGCTCCACATTCGAGTTTCCTCTATTTCCAGATCTTTACATTTTGAAAGTTTCTCCGTGTCTTTTGGAGAAACATTGTCATCTGTTGGTATTGATTCTTCGATTAGGAAGTATTATTATTATTATTATTATTATTATTATTATTATTATTATTGCATCAGAGAACAGAGCATGCCATCAAAGTAACACTGGGTGTAAATTTTACAAAGCCGAGTATACCTATCATGTCTACCCGTCTGTCCAGGTTACACTAGGCACATGCATCACAACCATCTATGCCGGCATGCTACATTCACTTACTATATTAGTAACGCTTTCCTATTTTGAGTTGCATAATCTACATTGGGAATCTACTTGGTTTTTCTCTGTTCAGGCTTTTATCCAATTAGTCCTTAATGTTTGATCTTGCGCAGCTACTAACACACTTTCTGTCTTTCTCTTCAGCTTTCCTTTCTGCAGCCGTAACCTTGTCTTACTACATCTATTTACTGAAACTATCTTTGGAAATCTAGCCAGGAACGCCTTCTCCTGCCACACAGATAACTTTTGTTCTTTTTTCTGGTTTTTAAACTCCTTTGGTGTTTTGGTTTCCCCATGTCTTGCTGTGACTGTAACAGCTTTGAATAAACTTTCTTCACTTTTACGTATATAGGAGTCTATATCTATTCTAGCTAACTCCACACAATCTTCCACTGAAATTAACCCTCTCCCGCCTTCCTTTCTAGGTAAGAGTAATCTTGCTATTCTTGCCCATGTATGTAGTCCTCCATTCATATTGAATTCTTTCCTAGTTCTTCCGTCTAGCTTTGCTAATTCAGTTTTTGTCCAGTCTACAAAAGCTGCTGAGTATCTAAGAAATGGTACTGCCCAAGTATTTTCAGCCTTCATTAGATTCGGACCATTTAATTTTACTTCATTAACTTCATTACCCTTCTGATGTACTCCTTCTCAATTTTAGCTTTCATTTCTGTAGTTAGTACTCTGTCAGATTCTAATATTCCTTGATACTCTCTCCTCCTTTCAATGATTTTAATGTCTGGCCATCTGGTAATGGGATGCCTTCGCTGTTGACTACCTGTCTCCTTCTCATGACTAATACTGCACACCTCTAACTTTGCCAATTTCCATGTCTATAGCTTTGCTGAAGAGTCTTACAGTCTGTATTAAGGAATCTGTTTTTCATTCTTACTAAAATGCTTCAGGTCATCTATGTAGAGCAAATGGTTAATTTTTCAATTACTGGTTCTGAACTGATACCCTGCCTTTGCCTTCCTTAATACTAAACTGAGGGGGAGCAAACATAAAACAAATATTAAAAGAGACACCGAGTCCCCCTGAAAAATTCCTCGTCTGATATTAACATTCTCTAAGAGTGTGTCTCATGAGTAGAAATCTACTTTCCATTTCTTCATGCTACAGCTAATTAATTCTCTTATGTTGTATAGTCAAATATTCACTTATCCATGAGTTTGGGATCATATCATAGGATTTCCTATAACCTATCCATGCTATTGTTAGATCTTTCTTTTTAGATTTTATTTCATTTAGAACTGCCTTCTCTAGGTATAATAGATCATGCGTTCCTCTAGCCTTCTTCCTGCAATCTTTCTCTTATTCTGGTAGTAACTTTTGGTTGTCAAGGTGCTCTAAATGTTTCCTGAAAGCATTCCTGTTAACAGTTTCCCCACTGATAGTAAGCAAATGATTGGTCTATAGTTGCAAGCTGTATTACTCTTGCTCTTATCCTTTATAATGAGGTATTGTCCTCCCTATAGTCATACAATCTGGTATTATTCCTCCATTAAGGCAATCCTAAATTGTTCCTGCATCGTCCCATGTAAACTACTGCATTTCTTTAGCCAGTACCCTTGAACTGAGTCTGGTCCTGGGCCCATCTAATTCGGCATTTTTCCTACACTTCACTCATTAACGCACTAATTAATCTTAGATCTGGCTGCTTCTCACTCACTACTTCTTCCATCACTTTCTTTAATCATACTGCATCCCCAATACGAATGACTGGTTTATCCTAAATATTACTCCAAAGCCTTCTAGCTTCTTCTGCATTTGGTTTCCCATCTTCAGTACTTCGTTTTCCACTATTTATTTGGTAATATAATCTACTCTGGCCTGTATCAAATAATCTATTCTGTTGATATTGATCTATTCTTTTCTGATATCTGGAAAGCTTGCCTGCTACTGATACGTCCCAAATCCTTTCTCTTTGACTAAGTATCTTTCCTCGAGGCAAGATTTGCGTCTTGTTTCCTAACTAGTTTTTTTTGCATGTTTCTATTCTACTCAGATCTTGCCTTCACTTTATTTTGTAGTCTTCTTTTCCACATTTGTTCTTTTTTAATCTTTCCCTGTGAGATATCTAATCTTCCTGCATAAATCAATAAGTTAATGTCTTCTATATTTTAGTATTTAGCCTACAGATAACCGAATCTACTTTCCTGGTCATTTCTTGTAGCTTCCTTCTGTGGATGGCTTTAATGCTGGCAATATTTTCTTATTTCTTTACTCATTACTTGCTGCATGTCATCTAAAATCTTCCGATCTTCTTCGTTAAAATCACTTAAGTCGTTGATGCAAGTGGTCCCTTCCTCATCGGAAGCGCTATTACTATATTTTCCTTTAGGTTCTTCTTTGGTTTGAGATGTATCTCTTATGTTTTTGTCTTTCCCACTGCTTGGTGATTCTTTTCCAGTTCTCTTGTGATTTTTTCTACCTCCAATTCTGTCAGTCACTTTCTTCTCTTAATAGCATTATCTTGATCAACTAATCTCTGCTCAGTCACCTTACACTTACCCCTTCTCTAACCAGAGTGCTAACATTCGTTTTGTCCATGTATTCTCATTCCAAGAAGGTATTCTTTTCTCTTCTCAGCTCTTTGGTTAAGCACTTCTTTGGCCCATCATTTCACCTGCATTTACGCCTACATCTTTCGCGGCATATTGCAGCAGGTCGTCATCGCTATTTATCAATCACTCGGCAAGCGTTTTCCTTTCACTCCTTATACAATGGTCTACACTAATTAGTCCTCTGCCACCATTCTTTCCTTTCATATACGGTCTGTTTACGTTTTCTTTGGGTATAGCGCCTCATGCAGCATCACCAGCTTTCTTGTTCTTCTATCCAGGGTTGATATTTCTTCCTTAGTCCATTTGAGGATAGACGCACTATATCTGACCACTGCAACTGCCCAGAAATTCATTACGGTAATCAATTTTTTGGGATTCAGGATGAATTTCAGCACCATCTTCACCCTTTTTAGATTATTATCATTATTATTATTATCATTATTATTATTATTATTATTATTATTATTATTATTATTATTATTATTATTATTATTATTATTATTATTATTATAATTGCCTGCGCACAGCTTCTAACGCTGGAGATGTACTACAGTGTCAGCTGTTCACTACCAGTGAACTAAGGTAACACCTCTTATTTTCCGAGCACCTTCCGGAGTATTCGAGCGATTCCAATCAGTGCTGTTTTCTGCAAGTCCTCTACCCTTATTGCTGCCCTTATTTGTTCCATGTACTTCTTAAGACTTTTACTCACCTTTTATTATTATTATTATTATTATTATTATTATTATTATTATTATTATTATTATTATCATCATCATCATTATCATCATCATTATTATTCTGCGTGACGTGAACGTACATGTTTTGAACCACTCTGGGGAAACTGAATTAGTTCAAAGTTACACCAGATAACTATATTCCTTTCTTTTAGGATTATTTGGATTATTTGGCAAGCTGTCGACTTCAAATTATCAGGATATCTCAGAAAGTACTTGAGAAAGATGAAATTACTGCTTTTTGATATAATTTTCATTTTTCTGAAAATTATTTATTTTTCGTGTGTTTACATTCTGTTCATTGTTAGTTTTTCTACTAGACAAGCAGGAACTAGTTGCTTCTCTAATAGAATAAAGATCGAAATACTGGATATGCTCGACAACATACCATAATTTTTGAATGCAAGAAAAAAAACGAATTTTTAATGCAAGAAAAAACGAATTTTTTAAATAAATAAACACAACAGATTTCAAATATATAACACTTAAACAAAATCATTGACAATGGACCAAATTTGCATTCACAAACATAGTCATAATTCGACAACCAAAAATATAATCTTGTGCAAGACAGAGTCAGAATGTTTAAGAACTATTCAAATTTGCACGATATTAGCAACAACAGTAACAACATATATACTAACATTACTGGACAAAGAAAGATTTCATTCATTGGAAGAATCCAGTTAAAGCTAGAGTTGTGGCAGTGATGCGTCACAAAAGTGTGTGCTTTTTTGCCTGATTAATCCGTTCTTGAACAAGTAAATAGACAGCCGATATATTTGTGGTTCGCAAATTCTGCAGGTGGATGTTATATGCTGTTAAAATGAGAAATAAGGGAAAAAATAAAAGAAACACTTATGGATTAACAACGTTGATAAAAAGTCGGTATACGAAACTGTGCGGATTGTGTTTTGCAAAAAAAGGTGAGGTCCAGATACCAAACAAAAAAAAACAGAGAACAGACCGCATTAATGCGCTACATATTTTTCCATTGGAGTCACAAAAATATTGCTTACTACCTGTAAGTTAAAACGGCATCCCTTAAGAGTAGGCTTAAGGCAGTTATAACTAATCTAAATTGATGTAAATTTAGTTTATCTTTACAATATATCCAATAAGCTGACCTGACAAATTTTTATTCCAGTTTGAAAAGAACTTTGAACACATCTGTTCAAACTTCAAAGTTAAAAGATATGTACAAAGTTCTGTCTATTGTAAACAGTGTACATGATATCTATAGGCAAAGTTTATCGAGAAAATATATCCATAGTATCTTACCATTAAGACTTAAAAGTTATTTTACTGGGAAAAGAAACCAAAGTAATGGAGATGAAAAGGTGCACCCATCATTGATGATGGTGAACCCATCGGACATGGAAGTTAGAGAAACTAGAGCTTAGAGCTTTATACTTCTTTGAAATTAAGAAAAAATCTTAAAATTTCTGCAATCTACATTGTATACAACCCCCAACACATATGTATGTATGTATGTATGTATGTATGTATGTATGTATGTATGTATGTATGTATGTATGTATGTATGCATGTATGTATGTATGCATGCATGTGTGTGTATAACCGTAGGAGTGGGGGGTGATAAGTAGCTTGCTTACAAACCTCATGGTTGCGGGTTCAGTCCCACTGCATGGCACCTTGGGCAAGTGTCTTCTACTATAGTCTCGGGCCGACCAAAGCCTTGTGAGTGGGTTTGGTAGACGGAAACTGAAAGAAGCCCATCGTATAATATATATATATATATATATATATATATGCATGTGCGTGTGTATATGTTTGTGTGTCTGTGTTTGTCCCCCCAATATCGCTTGACAACCGCTGCTGGTGTGTTTACGTTCCCGTAACCTAGCGTTTCAGCAAAATTGACCGATTGAATAGGTACTAGGCTTACAAAGAATAAGTCCTGGTGTCGATTTGCTCGACTAAAAGGCAGTACTCTAGCATGGCTGCAGTCAAATGACTGAAACAGGTAAAAGAGAATAAAAAGTATATATATATATATATATATATATATAGGGAGAGCTTACGAAAACACAAAAGACGAAGACAGGTGGTTTACAAAACAAACAGATGTATTAGTATAACGCTCAGGAATAGAAAAAGTCTTTTACGTTTCGAGCCTACGCTCATCTACAGAAAGGGACACAGAAAAAACAATGAGAGAAACAAGGAGAGAAAAAAATGTGTGTAGTGGCTAACGATCTACATATATATATATAGTTAATCCAAACAGGAAGAAAGATAAAACACAACAACGCGTGGAGGTGGAAGAAGCATAGTGTTTTTGGACGCTCAGGAAAGGAAAGAAAGAAGGAAGATTTAACGTTTCGCGCGGGGCTTTTCGTCAGAAATATAGAAAAATGGAAAATTCCAAGGAAGGGAAGACGGAGAAAGAAACGATACACACGCGGTTGCATATTAAAATGACCGGAAGGGAATGGGTGAAGAAAATATTCTTTCAAAGACAGGAGAGTGCAAGTGGAGGAGGTATGTATGTGTATGTGTGGGTATGTGCGTGCGTGTAGGTCTGTGTGTGTAATGATAGCACGTGTGTGTGTGTGCTTGTGGCTGTTTATCTATGTGTGTGGTTGAGCTTAATATCGTTTAAGGTCATAGGAAGAATTTATAGTAAGAATTTTGGTAGGAGTGGCTGCCTGTTGTGTGTCTACCTACACATATTCGTAGGAGAATGGTCAGTTGAAGGTACTGGTAGTTTGAATTATGTGTGTGTGTGTGCGTGTATGTATATGTAGTGTGTGTGTGTGTTATGTTTGCAGTGTATATATATATATATAAACAAAGTAAACTTGCACGGTACTTCACGAGTGAAAATATATAGGAAAGAGGGTTTGAAAATGCAGAGGTCTTTTAAAGATGTTTATTGTTTTGACCGGTTTCACTTTCTTTAAAAAAAGATTATTAAAAGTAAAATGTAACGCTTTCTATAAGATTTGTTATACTAAAAAATCTTTATCATAAAATACAGTCTTTGATAATGATAAGAAAATGTTAAAAAATAGAATCTTTGACAATGATAAGCAAATGTTAATCTGGGTTCTTTGTTAAAACTCTTTACATGAAAGTGTTCAAAATAGGTAACAAAATAAATTTATAATTATTTTAAGTTCATCAAAAATCATGGTTGTATAGAAGCATATATACAGAAAGAATCGTAAGACCTCTGCATTTACAAACCTTCTTACCTATATATATATATATGGTGTCCTCAAGATGAGGACACCGTCCGTCTATTGTAAACAGTGTACATGATGTAAGTTTCTTATTTCTGAAATATAGAATTGTCGACAGAAAAATAGCATAGCTCCGTACCTATCTTTCATAAAGATACATGTATAGATAGATAGATAGGTAGATAGATAGATAGATAGATAGATAGATAGATAGATAGATAGATAGATAGATAGATAGATAGATAGATAGATAGATAGATAGATAGATATGTTTCTTTATTAGCTACACAGGGCTGCACACAGATAGAACAAATTACAAGGTAGAGCTTTTCTTTTGGGGGTAAAAAAGAGAGTGGTGGTTTTTGATCAAAAGGGATCGTAAAAGGAAAGAAAAAGGACAAAAAAAGGGAGGGGTTAAAAAAAGTGGGGGGAGAAAAAAAATGAATAATAGGGATCGTTATCACAGAAATGTCAATATGAAGTGTAAAGGGGAGGACAGGTGAGGCTTACCCGTGGAAAGAAAAGCCTACGGAAAAGACCACCTTAACCTCGGTCAATGAAGTCACATGTTATATTTCTTTTTTTTTTTTTTGCAAATAAGCAACTCTCTGTATTAATTTTTATGGTTCATAGAATCATAGTCAAGGTGGCTTCGTCATTCATACGTGCCATCCTTGCTACATTCACCCATCTTTTTTTAAAACATTCACTAGACAAAACTTGCCTCTCTACTCTCACTTTCCTCTTCAAGTGATACTTGAAGAAGTTGATGAGAGATTGACCAGAGAGGAAAGTGTTTGTCTCTAATCCTTTCAGGCGCGTCCACCAGATACATTCTTTCGCCATAGCCACAAGTATGATAAAAATAGCTCTTCCTTCCCGTTTGAAGGAAGGAGGCGTGACGATATTAACGATAGACTCGGCTGATAAACCGACACGTCCCACACGTGACAGCAGTCGTTCGACATAAGCCCACAGGTCGGAAATTGCTGGACACTGCACGATTGCGTGCAGAGCGTTTTCTTCGCTCTGCCCGCATCTCGGGCAGGTCGGCCCCGTGTTTCTCGAGCCATGCCTATAGAGCTTATCCCGAACGGGTAGCGCTTCTCGGTAGCACCGCCAGGCCAGGGAACTCTGGAAGTTGTCCATAGGTCCCGGGCCGAAAGTCGTTTGAAACAGGCGGGTCAGGTATTCCTCGTCGACGCCCAGGTTTGCCCCGAGCTCGTCGTCGTACCTCCCCTCCACTAATCCCCTATAGAATGCTTTGGTTGTGTTGAAGTCACTCAAGGTCGACTCGGGACGGCAGAGTTGCTTGAGAGCAACGCGACACTCGCGGTGCCATTCGCCCTTCCTCGGCCTCTTTTTGATCCACGACTGCAGTTCGGTCATGGAGACGAGTTGCGGGAATGCGTGCCTCACAAACGGCGACCACACCTGTTCACCGTCGTCTACATAGAGCCGGAGATGTCGCAGTCTCAGCGCGTGTCTGCGCATCATCAACCACGGCATGCCCAGCCCTCCTTTTAACGGGTGTTGACAGCAAATGGATCGCCTGACCATCGGGACGCATCCTTTCCACAAGAAGCGGAAGAGAATGCGTTCTAGTTTGGTGATGGTAGGGTCGGGACAAGGTACGACGGTCAGGCGGTAGTAGATGATGGACGCGATGTACGCGTTCACCACCTCCGCCCGACCTTTTAGGGACATTGCTGGGCGAGAGTGACCACCCTACTCGTTATCTCGTTCCAGTTCTTCTCCATTTGGAGGTCCGGACCGAACCAGACCCCGAGCAACTCAACCGGGCCGTCTGTCCAGCGTCCCACGACGGAGGTACTGGTGGACGGCATGGGCTTGCTTCTCCAGGTGCCGAGCCGCAAACCCACTGACTTTTCCCGGTTGATTTTTGCTCCTGTCACCGCTTCGTAGTCTTTCAGTGTCTCGCCGACCCGCTCGATGTGCTCGTGGCTTGACACTATGACGGTGACGTCGTCCGCGTATGCAGACACGCTCGTCCCGCATCCCAATTCTCGCGGGATGCCCCTTAGAGTCGCCAGCTTCCGCAGTAGTGGCTCAAGAGTCAATACGTATAGAAGCGCCGAGAGGGGGCATCCCTGACGGACCGAACGTGCAATGTCGAAAGGTCTCGATAGATGTCCATTTACGCGAATTACCGAACGGATGCCTCTGTACAAGGCAGCTATCCAGCCGCGGAAGACGGGACCGAAACCAGCCGCTCTCAGGACTGCCTCCAAGTATCGATGGTCTACCCTATCAAAGGCTTTCGATTGATCCAAGTTGATCAGGGCCCCACCCATGCCAGGTTCGTTAACTACCCTGTCTATGATGTAGCGCATCAGATGGAGGTTGTCATGGGTGCTCCGGCCCGGCACGGCGCACGTTTGTGCGTTGTCGACCAGTTTCTCGATGACAAGCGCCAACCTCTTGGCTAAGATAGATAGATAGATAGATAGATAGATAGATAGATAGATAGATAGATAGATAGATAGATAGATAGATAGATAGATAGATAGATAGATAGATAGATAGATAGATAGATAGATAGATAGATAGATGGGTAGATAGATAGATAGATAGATACATACATACATACATACATGCATAGAAGCATATTACTAAATGAAATGTACTTAAAAACAAGCGAGTTACAAATAGGATCATCTCTGTACGGGCGGTAAAGAGGCATCATGATGGCTCCTCTGTCCCGCGTCACTCCTTGTGTTGGAACGTGAATCATCCATAATCACCTGGACGTAGTTTCTGCAAATAGCAACCCGTATGTTTTGCAAGGATGTTCCACTGGCAATTATATATTTTGTTGATTTTGTTATTATTTCTTGAACCATTCAAGTATGTTCTGATCTCTCTTGATTTCTTTCATAAAAAAAAAATTATTTGATCTACTGTTTTTAACCAAATGCCATCTCAGCGCTCAAAATAATTTGCTTAAATTCCTAAATCTTCCTTGTTTCATCTATATTTCTCATCAAATCGCTTATTCACACAATATTACTTTTGCAGCATATTCTAACGTTAGTTCCTAAATTAATAGTTTGCAATCTTTTATCGAGATATATTAATTTAATTTAAAGTAAACCCCTTAATTAATATTTGCGTTTTTTTTATTATTATTATTCAAATACGTTTATTCAACACAATTATTTATTTACACCATTTTAGATTTTCCTCCTAAATTTACAATCTTCTCTCTTCATCTTATATTCTTTTATGTCATTGTAGATTATTAACTGTTGAATAATGTGTCATTGATGTTGTTTAGCGATACATACATAATCACCTTAATATTAATTAATATTTCCTCATTATTAATCAAACATATCATATCGTCTGCTAAAATCTCTTTCAATGTTAATCTAACAAGTTATTCCCCTCTACACTGGAGATCTTAAAGTGTTTTAAGAACGCGCTCACTGAAATTACTAAATTATTTAGAAACCCTATTTCAAAATTTACTCACAATGTTTGCCCCGCAAATCAATAACGTGAATTTCTTCTTTATTTCATTATTAACTATTTTCACCTGATACTCCGCCTATATCCATATAAGCTATTCTATAACTTCGCACAAGATTCTTTTATCTTTTATCTGTTTCCTTTTACTTGCTTCAGTCATTCAGGCTATGGCCATTCTGGGGCACAGCTTGGACGAGTTTTAGTTGAAATTTTGAGATACTTTCAATCATTGTCCGTCGTCTCATAAGAATTTTCCTCTCCCTAGAGATTATATTTTTGTGTGTGTTAGCCTTGTGCTCTAGGAAAAATTTGTAGCATATGGTTTAGATTGCAGATATGAACTCTTTAAGTTCCATGTTGATGTCTGATATGGAAAGACATTTAGGCCAATCCTGCTTGAGGATATCTTAATCGATTGGTAATTAACTTTGTGGAAGTTCAGATTGCAGAGATTATATATAGATACACACACACTCTCTCTCCACACACACACACGCACACACACACACACACACACACAAGCACACATACACACACACGGACAGACACACAAACACATACACACATACATATGTATATATACATATATCTACATATATGTATATGCATATATAAATATATATATATATATATATTGATAGATATACACACACACATATATATATATCATACATACATACATACACACATATATATATATATATATATATATATATATATATATATATATCGATAGATAAGTCCAGTAAAATTTAGATTCAGATGAATATGGTACTTAAATTGAAGGCACCAGAATTTAGTATGGTATTATCCATACAATTTAAAACAAGGTGATTATAATTTAAAATAAGATTATTATAATCACCTTATTTTAAATTACATTGATAGATAAAAAGACAGACAGACAAGCAGACAAACAGACAGACAGACAAACAGGTAGACGGATGGAGTGAAAGTCAGACAGACAGACAGACAGACAGACAGACAGACAGACAGACAGACAGATAGATAGATAGATAGATAGATAGATAGATAGATAGATAGATAGATAGATAGATAGATAGATAGATAGATAGATAGATAGATAGATAGATAACTTTATTGGCCACACTGGGCTGAACAAATATAGAGCTCTTCTTTTCGGAAATGATACAAAAGGGGAAAAATAAGAAAAAAGTAAAATTCCGATCAAAAGGGATCGGTAGTAAAACAAACGATCAAAAGGGATCGTGTATCACATAAGAATTTTAAAAATGTAAAACGTAAGATTAGGTTTTATCTGTGGAAAGAAAAACAGATAGATAGATAGATAGATAGATAGATAGATAGATAGATAGATAGATAGATAGATAGATAGATAGATAGATAGATAGATAGATAGATAGATAGATAGATAGAATATCATTTTCTCGAATCTAGAATGTATAATTTTCACGTTCATATTTGAATTTTGTGCGTTTCAATAATTTTTCTGTTTTTACTCATTCGAATTTGATGGACATATAGCAGGAAATATGTAGTGAGACTTTTATTGATGTACCAGAAGAGACCCAAAACGGGTCGAAACATGTGTTGTACCCAATAAAGTCTATTACACATTCCATCTCCTATTTTATTAATACTGTTACCCCAACCGCCACTACTAAGTTCCTGCAATAAATCTACGGATAACAACAGGTAATCGAAATTGTGTCGGCGCTTTACTTATCATTTATTTATATATTTTGTATAATTTCTCCATTATATATATATACAAAACGCCCCTGGTGCTGAGTTGCCAAACATTTAAACCAAATTTTCTCAAAACAACTTATCCAACCGTCCCATAGGCCTCCCCATCGAGAAACACTGATTTAACCTAAATTTGAGACACCGTGCATTTTTCTCGCGTGCCCGTAGTATCGATCGCAACACCTGATGTACTTGCCCGTAGAAATGCACCTTCCCACAGCTTTATTGATCGCATTCTCACCTGGAATCTAATTTTGTAATTTTTTTAAGACTTATACACGCCCTGATACCATCGGTATTTACATATCAAATTTGAGCTCGATCGGATGGAGGATACCAGAGATCCTAGAAGATACACACACACATACACACACACACACACACACACACACACATACACACATACACACACACACAGAACGGATTTTATATAATAGATATACATATATGCATACTCTTGCTCCTCATCTACATAAAACATTGCTGGAAGATGTCCCCATTGCCTTATTTCTCCATCAATATATTTACATCTAAGATGCCCTAACCAATGGACGTTCACTCTCCTGTTTTATTCTATTTATAATTTATTCATTATTTTTATATTCATCAAATAATTTATGTGCCTCATTACATGTCTGTGTGCTTCTCTTTAAATATATCCCGGAGTTTAAAAGACCAAGAAAGCCAAGGGAATTATGACTTTTGCTATAACTAGCAAATAAAGACAAATAGAATTATGACGATGTATATGTATGTATGCTTGAATGTATTTTTCTATGTGTATATATATATATATTATATATATATATATTATATATATATATATAATATATATATACATAGAAAAATACATTCAAGCATACATACATATACACACACATATAGATAGATAGATAGATAGATAGATATAGATAGATAGATAGAGAGATAGATAGATAGATAGATAGATAGATAGATAGATAGATAGATAGATAGATAATCTATATATTTACAAATCTATCTTTATATTTACTTTGCTCACCACCCATTTAAAATATACATACATACATACTTATGCACATACATACGCACGTTCACGCATGTATACACACAAATCTAAAGAGGCAGAAATGTTTGTGTGTGGTGTGTATGTG
Organism: Octopus sinensis; assembly: GCF_006345805.1. Classification (NCBI taxonomy): domain Eukaryota; kingdom Metazoa; phylum Mollusca; class Cephalopoda; order Octopoda; family Octopodidae; genus Octopus; species Octopus sinensis. The sequence continues at coordinate 67,035,449 of NC_043006.1, forward strand.
TGTATGTGTGTATTTATTGATTTGTTTGTTTATACAAACTTTCCCTGTCAGTATGTTTATAGAAATATTAATCTTTATGTGTATCTGCAAACGAACTGTACATATATACGAGATATATATATATATAATATATATATATATATATATATATATATATATATATATATATATATATTATATATATATATATATATGTGTGTGTGCGTGTGTGTGTGTGTGTGTGTGTAGATAGATAGATAGATAGATATATAGATAGATAGATAGATAGATAGATAGATAGATAGATAGATAGATAGATAGATAGATTGAGAGATAGATAGATAGATAGATAGATAGATAGATAGATAGATAGATAGATAGATAGATAGATAGATAGATAGATAGATAGATAGATGTAAGATTAGAGGAGGACATATTAAGTTAGAATAGATTCTGGGGTAGACAAAGAAAATGCGAGATTATTATTTTCTAATTATAATATCTAATCAAAACAATATTAGTCACGTGACATCAATTTAGCCTTATTATACCATGACCCTTTAGTATTGAATGTCGTCTTGAGAACAAAACAGTCATTCGGCTTTATTCTATTTCTTCGAGGGTTTTATTTGATTTGAAAATCAATCAGAGATATCAATAGCTAATACTTCAAACGATCGCTCCCAGCAGTTCTTAATATTTGAGTGCAATGTTTTCGGTAATTTTTGAAAATAAGTATGGAGGAGGTGGTGTTTGTGGTAGTGGGTGACTGTGTAACACCAGCAGATACAGGAAACAAAAGCAGTATATATCATGCTCTCCACACCGTCACGCAAGGAAAATATATAAGCTTAATGAATGATGGTAGCTGTATATTTATATGTGTGCGTGTGTGTGTGTGTATGTGTGTGCCTGTGCATGCGTACATGTATACTTATATACGCTATATATGTATAGATCAATATAGTATGTAAATTTATATGTTAGTTTCTTTTCTGTGGTTATATTTATCATACGGAAAAATTTATAATAGAAAACCCTTGAACATATATATATATATATATATATGCATATATATATATATATAATATAATATATATATATATATATATATATACATATATATATATATATATATAGTTGAAAAGGGATGCGTGGAGTTCGATCATATAATAATATAAATAATATATAATATAATATGCATATATACACATATATATATACATACCTACATATAAAGATATATATATATAAGTATATGCGTATATGTGTCTGTGTGTGTACATATATATATAGATATATGTATGCGTAAACATATATATATATATATATATACGTATATGTATACACATATACATACATATATTCATCTATATACACACAGAGACTCGTGTAAGCTTCTATCGATACATATATACACAGATACAAAGCTACACACGTGCACAAATGCATGTGTCTGTGTGAGTATGTGTGTGAAAGAGAAAGAGGAGAGAGAGAAAGAGAGAGGGAGAGACGGAGAGAAGGGGTGTATTCAGTGATTCGTTCTTTCATTGAGATCAAGTTTTACGATTATTCGATCACAAATGCGGTCAGCAATGAAAAACATATCTTTATCCAAGATGACGCCTTTCCCTCTTTAGAATACAGATCAACATCGGCCGCGGGAATCACTCGTAAGGGGCGATAAATCGATACATTCGTGCAAACTTAAAAGAATAAAAATATATATTCACAGCCGGTTTTTATTTTCTAAGTTTTTCTTATATAAATACAAAGCTAATATTTCGAGAAGAGGAATAATCGATTACATTGACCTCAGTAGTCCACTGGTATTCATGGTTTTACAGGCGGCGCCACGATGAAAAGGAAGGTCAGCCTCGGCGGAATTTGAAATGAAAACGTAAACAGCCAAAAGAATTACTGCATATTGGCCAATGCTCTACCGATTCCACCAGCTCGCAGCATTTTGTTTTTATTTAAGAAATGTAACGAATACCTACGAATGATCTAGGCTAAATTGATATTTAGTAATTATCGAAAAGGTAAAAGTGCATACAATTGGTTTGAATAAATGAGATCTAGTTCTAACTTCGAAAACCGCGGTTTCTGCCTCATCTTTGTGGATCACAGTGATTGTTCTGCAGTTAATCCAACGTATAGTTTATTAAGCCCAACAACTTGTAAACTAGGGATAGGCAGCAAACATTTTCGGTCTTAGAAATACGTAAATATGACAAGTTACACGTTTATCACAACGGAATTGCAGGAGAGCCATTATTTAGAAGTTTAATATTATTAAATATGATTCCAACTCCGGATTCCTTTATTTCGATATTATAGAATTTTACTCATCTGCTTGTAAAAAAAAAAGTTTTATCCTGAAAGCTCTAGAATTTGAAAAAAAAGAGCATACGCTGTCATAACCTATATTGATATCTATAATGTAATGAATAATAAGGAATTCACTCCCGTTTTATCGCAATGCCTTCTGGGTAAAGATATAAGGAAATGAAATTTTTCGTGTATCAATGGGTAGCTACGGCGAAGCTGAACTTTTGGATTTGTTCAGATTATATATAGGTACACGCATGGCTGTGTGATTAAGGGGCTCTCGATTTGCAACCACTTGGCTTCGAGTTCAGTCTCACTATCAGCTTTAAAAACAAGTGTATTCTACTGACTGTAGCCCAGGCACAACCAATGCCTTTTGAGGGAATTAGGTAAGGGGAAACTGTGTGGTAGTACACTATTTGTATCTGTGTGAGTGTGTGTGTTTGTATTTGTCCTCTACCACTGCTTGACAAGCGCTGTTGTTTGGTTTACGTCCGCGTAACTTAGCGTTTCCATAAAATAGTAGGATAGAATAAGGAAACAAGCACCGGACTGTAAAATAAGTACTGATCTCGATTCTTGCGACAAACCTTTCAAGGTGGTCTCCCAGTTTGGTCGCAGTCCAAAGACTCAAGCAAGTAAGAGATAAAAGAAAGATATATATATATATTGGAAACCAGAACTTGATACCCCAATATAGGTCTCCATAGAGACACCGTACTTGAGGTGTAGCTGTGCGGTAAAAAAACAATTCCTTCCCAACCGCATGCGTCCGGATTCAGTCACACTACGTGCTACCTAGGTCAACTATTATAGCCTCGTGCCGAGCAAATCTTTGTGAGCAGATGGAAACTGAAAGTAGTCCGTTGTTACATACATACATATCTATTATATAAAATTTGTTCTGTCTGTGTGTGTGTGTCTTCTAGGATCTCGGGCATCCTCCATCCGATTGCGTTCAAATTAGATATGTAGATACCGATGGTATCAGGGCGTATATAAGTCTTGAAAGAATTCCAAAAGTCGATTGCAGGTGAGAATGCTTTCGATAAAGCCGTGGGAACATGCATTTGTACGTGTGAATAAAATTGTTTTTCTTTGGAATAGAAAAAAGTCTATCTTCATTTCTTCTTTTTCTGGAGTCTCAAATTTAGGTTAAATCAGTGTTTCTCAAAGGGGAGGCCTATGAGACGGTCGGACAAGTTGTTTTGAGAAATTTTGTTTAAATGTTTGACAAATCAGCACCATCCATTGGACGTATATATATATATATATATATATATATATATATATATATATATATATATATATACTACATACATACATACATACATAATACATACATACATACATACATACATACATACATACGTACGTACGTACACATATACATGTGTGTGTGTGTTTGTGTATTGTCTTCCACCACTGCTTGACAACTGTTGCTGTTGTTGGGGCGTTTATGTCCCATATCTCAGTGAGGCGGCAAAAACAACAAATAGAATAAATATCAGGTTTTACAGCAAAAAAAAATACTGGAGTCGATTAGTTCGAGTAAAATTCTTGAAGGCGGTGCCCCAGCATGGTCGCCATCTAATGAATGAAACACGTAAAAGCTAAAAGATTAAAGATATCAATATGAGCTCCAAACACCTCGGAAAATCTTGCTATGATGTCGAATAAAAATCGTTTCTCCTTGAGAAAATTATTTTTATCTAACTGAAAGTTTCTTCAGTTAGGTACGACTCAGGTGCTGCCGGTGTTTGGCGATTAAACACTGAGATATCGACAGCGCCTTCGATAAGCACTTGTTTATCATTACAGATTAGTATGGCCGTCTGCTTGAGCGAAATTCTTACATAAATGTATGTGTGCATATATGCGTGCGTGAGTGAAGGAGCCAATGAGTGCATGTAAGAGGTGTGATGTGTATGCTTGTGTGTATGTGTGCAAGTTCGTGTGTGTGTGTGTGTAGTAGGTGGAGGCTATATATCTTATACTTTCGGTATGTTATATTTTTATTTCCAAAAGAGCTCAAATCATTGAGCTAGCAAATATGGTTAACTAGAAGAATCGTTAGTGCGTCGGACAAAATGTTTGGCGGTATGGCTTCTGAAACTATAGTTTCTGAGGTCAAATTCTACCAATTTTACCTTTTAACTTTTCGACGTCGATAAAGCAAACATCGGGCAAGAACTGGAATAGTTGGAATCGACTTGCCACAGTTACCTAATCATTTGCGGCGGGGAGGTCTCAGAGACACCGTTCCTACTTCACAATAAATATTTTAAGAAATATAGATTCCTATATTCAGTCAATCATCATTCTTAAAATATTTAAAATCTTGAAACACTCATATGTATCTAAAGATGCATACTCGCTTTTATTATATATATATATATATTTATATATATATATATATATATATATATATATATATATATATATATATATATATATATATATATATATTGACAGTGATTGTTCTGCAGTTAATCCAACGTATAGTTTATAAGGAATTCACTCCCGTTTTATCGCAATTTTTCGTGTATCAATGGGTAGCTACGGCGAAGCTGAACTTTTGTATTTGTTCAGATTATATATAGGTACAAGCATGGCTGTGTGATTAAGAGGCTCTCGATTTGCAACCACTTGGCTTCGAGTTCAGTCTCACTATCAGCTTTAAGAACAAGTGTATTCTACTGACTGTAGCCAGGCACAACCAATGCCTTTTGAAGGAATTAGGTAGGGGAAACTGTGTGGTAGTACATATATATATATATATATATATATATATATATATATATTATATATATATATAGGCGTAGGAGTGGCTGTGTGGTAAGTAGCTTGCTTACCGACCACATGGTTCAGGGTTCAGTCCCACTACGTGGCACCTTAAGCAAATGTATATATATGTATATATCTGTATGTGTATGTATGTGTTTGTGTGTCTGCGTTTGTCCTCCCAACATCGCTTGACAACCGATGCTGGTGCGTTTACGTCCCCGTAACTTAGAGACCGATAGAATAAGTCCTGGGGTCGATTTGCTCGACTAAAGGTGGTGCTCCAGCATGGCCACAGTCAGATGACTGAAACAAGTAAAAGAGTAAAGAGAATATATATATATATATATATATGTTAATAAAATAGAACATATGCATATATATAAACATATATGTACGTACCTACCTCTACATGTACATATACACGCATATATGTGTACAGGACACCAAAAAGACCTCGAACACATAGAGAGACGAAAAACATAGACACAAACCAAGGAACAAGACAAGCAAAAAAAAGGGATACAGGACAATAAGCACAACGAAAAATCCCCTTCTTCAGTCGCTAAGGTTTCATCTACTAAACGTTTCGAAGGATAAAAGCGAGACGTATACTTCGAAGAAAACTTCCTTCCTGCGAAAAGCAAATCAATTAAAATTCTGAGATCTTTTCGCAGAGGGGTAAAAAAAGCAAGACGGTAACGACAGTACAAACATATAAACAGTAAAAAAATATATATAAACAGTGGAAAAATAAATATATAACAGTGAGAGACAGGACAAGGAGAACAAGATAAGAAGGGCTGTTAACGCCAGACGAAAAAAGTATTGCAAACGCTGGATTATAGTGGACGACGAGAGAGAAAAAATGTCGACCAGTAGCCTTAGAAGGCGGGCGGGCGAAAAAGACAGGATAGCAGTTACGACGGAAGTATCGTCGCAGATGGACGACGGGAATGGGGGAGGAGGAGCAAGAGGAAGAGAGAGAAGAAGGGGAATGGTGCGAGGAGACCATGAAGAATGGTGAAATATATATATATATATACATATATGTATATATATACATATACATATATGTATATATATATACATATACATATATGTATATATATATATATACATATACATATATATATACATATATATATATACATATATATTACATATATATATATATATGTATATGTATATATATATTACATATGTGTATATATGTATATGTTATAATATAATATATATGTATATATGTATATATATATATATATATATATATATATATATATATATATGTATATATATATATATATATTCTCTACTCTTCTACTTGTTTCAGTCATTTGACTGTGGCCATGCTGGAGCACCAGCTTTAGTCGAGCAAATCGACCCCAGGACTTATTCTTTGTAAGGCTAGTACTTATTCTACCGGTCTCTTTAGACATACTTTCTGGCTATAGACACACTTTGTGCGCCCTATCAGTATTTGCAAAGGGAAGCCATACTTTCCGTCTCCAACTTACGATATACACGGACTCGAGTTTCTGGATATTGACCCGTCATCGGCGTGTGACAATCACAGTTGTCGATGAAAAGTAGGTTCCCTTCACAAATACATATACTTTTTACAGTATCGTAAAGACACTGATATCGAATAAGTGTAAAGAAGCAATAATAAATCTTAGAGCGAGTTATAAACAGTAGCTGCAACACATCGTGACGTTTATAGGTTTATTGCTTATATATTTTTTACATATAATATTTCTGTATTCTACCCTCCCGCCCTGCATTTTTCCCTGTGCCTATATAGTCGTGTCTATGTCATCTTTTGTGCGCACGTGTGGATGTGTGCGTGTGTGCGGGTATGTGCGTATATAGATGTGTGCGTGTGTGCAAGCATGCGAGTACGTGTGTATATAGACGTATTTTACTCAGTGTTTTTACACATTTTCCTGTATTTTTGCCTTTAGCCCCGTTTTTTTCTTGTGTGTGTGCGCATATAGACGTATGTATGATCCTTTTAGCGCGTGCTTGTGTGTGTGTATATAGACGTGTGCAATATAGACGTGTGCAATATAAGCGTGTGTGTGTGCATGCATAAGTGTATGTGCGTATATATACGTGGTTTTCTCTTTGTGTACACCCTTATACCTTTTTCCTGTATTGTTACCCTTAGCCCTGTATTTTCTTGTGCTTGTGCGTATATAGACGTGTGTATGAACCCTTATGGTGCGCGTGTGAGTGGTGGGGTTTGTATGTGTATACATGTACGAATGGTGCGAGGATGTGTAGGTTTTCAAGTGAGGGTGGATGAATGCGTACTATTAGGTGCACGCACGTGTGTGTGCGGGCGCGCATGTGCAACTATGAACATGCGCGCTTACGCGAATACTATGAACTATTTTTACCCACTTACTTTTACTCCCACCCCTCACTTAGCGGTCATTCAAGTAGCTCTTTTGTCTTAATAACGGTCAATCACACAGTAATTTCCTTTTGTATAACGGTCATTTTTCATAGCATTTTTCCGATGAACGGACAACTGAAGAGATGATGGCGTGGATTTCCACCTCGGCATATATATATATATATATATATATATATATATATATATATAATGATAATATCAAAGTGAGTTATATACAGTAGCGGTAACACATCGTGACGTATATTTGCCATCTCAATATGGCTACCCCTAAGGGTGGATGCTACTGTAGTTTTTAGCCCCAGGAGGACACACTCCTCCAGCTGGCCATAGACACACTTTCTGTGTCCTGTCAGTATTTGCAAAGGGAAGTCATCCTTCCCGTCTTCAACTTATGATACACACGGACTCGAGTTTCGAGGTATTGACCTCTCGTCAGCGTGTGACAATCATAGTTGTCAGCGAGAATTAGATTTCCTTCACAAATACTTATACTTTTTCCAGCGTCCACTGTCGCTGATATTGAAAAAGTGAAATCAAACAAAGATAAATATCAAAGTGAGTTATATACAGTAGCGGTAACACATCGTGACGTATATTTGCCATCTCAATACCCACCCATTTCCCCGTTAAATTTAAGAATTGTGATATCATCGCAGTGTGTAAACATGTGATTATTTTGCGTAAGGTAAGGAACGGTAAACATGCCTAATTAGCCGAGTTATTTAGAAGTCCATCACAATACGATTTACTTTATTGTTTCCAGTTCCACACGTTCTGTGTTCGATTCTCACCGAAGTTAACGTTGCGTTTCACCATTTCGGGATCGATCGATACTTTGCCACTGTAGTATTGATTTCAAGTTTTGGCACGTTGCCAGCAAGTTTAGGGGAACGGTAAATCATTGACATCGACTCTCGTACTCTATTGGTACTCACTTTATTGACAGATAAACTGAATGCGCTAATACCCATATCACATTACCTTTGATATGGATATCAAAGTGATTAACTGGCACTACACCGGTTACAATGATGCTCATTCCAGTTGATCCGATGGTGATCCGATGTTGATCCGCATTAGTGTTCTGTTTGATTTTCAGTGATTTAATTAAATAGATCTTAGGATGAAAGGCAAAGACCTCCTCGGCAGAATTTCAGTTCGGAACGTAAAGACGAACGGAATTCAGTTCGTACTTTGCACGGTGTCCTAGTCAATCTGGAGCACGATGAGTTGTCGAATGTATTCCCGCCGTAACCGTCTCATTTATTTTGCTCCAACCAATGTACACAGTAGACTACATTATCAATACCATCTTCCTGGTTTAACAGTTTAGGGAGTTGAGGGAAATCTTTGTTATTTCTAGAGCGACCACATATCGCAGGTTTCTTTCATTATCACGAAGCCAAATATTTCACAAAACGATTCATATTCCGTCAAAGAATTATCTATCTTTACGCCTATCACGATCACAACACACACACACACACACACACACACACAAACACACACACACACACACACAAACACACACACACACACACACACACACACACACACACACAACTGACTATGTATCCCACCCAAGAAGTAAATAATTACTGTTTTGGGTGCTAGGACTCAAAGGGCAAGTTACCCGATTTTCAAGGTGGAAGTGACAGGGGACAGAAATCTCAACGGGACGCCAGTCCATCGTGGAGTTAGTCCATCTTTTACAGTTGAGTGGAACGGAGTAGAGCAACGTGAAATCATGTTTATTGGCTCAAGAAAACAAAGCACTGAGCGGTCCGGGAATAAAAACACCAGCTGCGTCATCTTCACCACTATGCCATGCGCCTTCCTCCCTTCCATACAGAACAGATATCTAATTCTAAATCTGCAGAACCAGAGCCCTCTTCAAGTAGAGTTCGGCCTGGGAATTTCCCCTTGTTCAGTAATATTATATTCGTAATTGTGTCCGGTATTTATCAGTTTCAAACCCGTATAGTCGCATTTATTGCGCCAGTTCCGTACTCGTTTGGTCGTAATCGCTATATCAATTTGATAGTGAGGTCGCGTGGCTTAGTGATCAGGGTATGCGGTTCACGATTAGAAGGTTGTGAGGCCCGGTACTCAGCAGTGTATTATGTCCTTAAGCAAGTCACTTTATTGAATGTTGCTTCAGTCCATTCTGCTGGCGAAATAGAATTATACGAGTAATTCAAGAGGCCAGCCTTGTCACATTCTGTGTCACACTGAATTACCCTGAGAACTACGTTAAGGGTACTAGTGTTTGATGAGTGCTCAGCCACTTGCACGTTAACTTCATGAGCAGGCTGTTCCGTTGATTAGATCAACTGGAGTCCTTGTCGTCGCCGCCGACGGAGTACCAATTTACCAATTTGATATCTGTAGCTGGCAGAAACGTTAGCATGCCGTGTGAAACGCTTACCGGTATTTCGTCTGCCGCTACGTTCTGAGTTCAAATTCCGCCGAGGTCGACTTTGCCTTTCATCTTTTCGGAGTCGATTAAATAAGTACCAGTTACGCACTGGAATCGATGTGATCGATTTAATCCCTTTGTCTCTCCTTGTTTGTCTCCGGTATGTTTAGCCTCCATGTGGGCAATAAAGAATTAAATATGACACCAGTGTTAGCGCATTCAGTCTGTCAAATGGATACCCGTCAGGCAGAGTTGAAAGTGTTTGACTAGGTGTTGTACGTTGTCAATTTTAAGGCAGTCGACAGAGCCGTTAGAGCCTATGGGTAGTATGCTTTACAATATGAGTACGTTGCGGTCTGAGTTCAATTCCGACTGAAGTGCTGAAGACGAGAAACAGTCTCAAAACATCTGAAGTTACGTTTGCATCACACATGGCGGCGAGCTTGGACAGTTAGTCCTGCTGGAGGATAAATAAAACGATAAATGCATGATGAGGTTTCATTCAGTATCGTATTTAAAATGGATGAATAATAAAATGGAACTGCATTTGGCTCCATTCGATCCTCTATCCTAATTCAACCAGCTTCCATGACACGAGTATCGTAATATCGAAGGAAGAGGGGAAAATAATTGAAGTTAATTTTTTTCGGTTCCCTTCCGGATAAATCGATTTCTGGCCAGGATTATTAAATATAACTTTAACTTTTACTTTTACTTGTTCCAGTCATTGGATGACGGCCATGTTGGGGCAGTGCTTTTATTAAATGATTAATAAATGCATTAATCATTCAACGAAAAATAATAATAATAATAATCATTGCGAAGGGTTAAAAAGAAAATAATGATGGCTTTTGTTACACAAGGAGACAAGGAGAAGATGGTAGCGAATTTGGTTGGTTGACAGGGGAGGAAGAATGGTTGGCTGGCTGGCTGGCTGGTTGGTTGGTTGGTAGGTAGAAGCATCTAAACTTCTCAGAGAAGGACAAAAATGGCTACTCTGGTAGTTGGTAGGCTTTGTTTCATAAAGAGGAGGATAAAGAAGACGAGGAGAAAAATCAAGTATTTTACTAGCCTTTGGATTATACCATATCTCACTTCACCTCAGTTCCATTCTCATTTTACATCTCAACAATAGACATTTGTTCCGAAGAAATAATTCCTTGTCCATAATTGTTATTTTTTTGCTTGTTTTATAGAATTTTTTTCCTAAAAATATTGTATTTTGTTGCTGCTGCTGTTGTTGTTGTTATTATTGTCATTTTTTAATTATCTCACTTTAGTTTTCATTCAGTTTGCTTTTAGTTTTATTTATATGTTCATATTTGTCTCTTTATTTGTTCGTTATTTTTTATCTCTCAGTTGAAGAATTGTTCATCATTTTCATCATTATTCATTGTTTCTGCTAAAGAATTTTCATCATTTATTTTATTCCCAAACCCTCTCTTCCACCAACACTTCACCCTTCTCCATCCACGCCCACTCAACCTCCCAGCCACTTCTTGTTGTTGTCTTTAATTTTGCTGTTGCCTCCCATTGTTGTAAATCGACAATAAATCTAAAAATCTGAAGAGATTCTGTTTTCAATGCGAAGCAGATTAATAGATTCATTTACAGTGGTCTAGAATCGGTAGAGCGCCCGATTAAATTACTAGTGTATTGCTATTGTTGCTGCTGCAGCTATTGTTGCTGTTTCTGCTGCTTTTGTTGCTGTTGTTGTTTAACCCCTAGGTCAATCCTAATTGACCAGACCGGTGACTAAATGATTTTCAGGAGTCCCCAAGAATACATTATCCAATGCATCATTTCCTTATTCAAGAAAATTGGATAATACTTGAGGTGGATTTAGCTGCTATTTCTAGCAAGTCAGTCTACCACGTAGACATTCCAGTTAGCTGTTATTTCTAACAGGAAAAACTACTACGTAGACGTTTCGTTTAGCTGCTATTTCGCGCAGGTCAAGCTAGCATGAAGACGTTTCTTTTAACTACCATTTCTATCAGATCAAGCTTCCACGTAGACCTTCCATTTAGCTGCTATTTCTAGCGAGTCAAAGTGCCATCTACACGTTCAGTTTAACTGCTATTTCTAGCGGCTCAAGCTACCATGTAGACGTCCCATTTAGCCGCTATTTTAGCAAGACATGTAACCATATAGACGTTTCGGTTAGCTGCTATTTCCAGCAGTTCAAGCTACACCATAAACGTGCCATTTAGCTACTATATCTAGAGGGTCAAACTACCATGTTTACATTCCATTTAGCTACTATTTCTAGCAGGGCAAGCCAGCTCGCTCTTTTTGGCCTTATCTTTACGTCCTGAGTTCAAGCCCCACCAAGATGGAATATACATCTTTTCCTCTTATCGTCCCTCAATTGGCGAATGAAACAGCAGTAAATGCATGTATTAACGCAGACAAATCATTCGTATACCATCATTTAAAAAGCAAATACAAGTCTTGCTAAATGGCGGTGCCCCAGTAAATGGCGGTGCCCCAGCATGGCCACAGCTCATGAGCTGAAACTAGAATCAATCAATCTATTAATATTGGGTCATCCCATAAATAATGCGGTTTTGTCAACTGCATTGACTAAAATTCGGAGGGGGACGGGATGAACTACCTGCATCAACTTGCTGTAAATGCAGGTAGTAATTCTACCATGTATATATTCTTAGTGCAAGTTTTGAAAAGTGCACAGTTCGATTTTAACAGTTTTTTTTTCAAAGCTATAATGGAAGTGACAGAAGAGCATATTCGGCATATTTTGCTCTAGGAGTTCAATAAAGGCAACAACGCAACAGTGTGGAGGAACATGGCCTAGTCGTTAGAGTCGCCGACTCGCAGTCGAGGGATCGCCGATTCGAATCTCAGACCGGCGATGTTTGTGTTTATGAGCGAAACACCTAAGCTCCACGCGGCTCCTGCAGAAGGTAATGGCAAACTTCTGCTGACTCTTTCACCACAACTTTCTCTCACTCTTTTCTCCTGCATCTTGCAGCTCACCTGTGACGGACCTGCGTCCCGTCCAGGTGGGGAACCAATACGCCAAGAAACCGGGAGACTGGCCCTTATGAGCCTGGCGTGGCTCGAGAAATAACAAACAACGTAACACAATGCAACATGCGAGGAATATTAATGCAGTATATGGGGATCGAACAATAAGCGTGAGCCAGTGTCAACGGTGGTTCCTGAAATTACGAGCCGGAAACTGCAGCCTAGAAGATGAGCCTTGTTCTGGAAGATCTATAGAGCTCGACGATGACGTCCTGCAAATCCCCAAGGAACAAAATCCCATTGTTACTTGGTCACCTAATAATGACTGCTTACGAGAAATGGGTCCTCTATAAAAATATCAAGCGCCGACGACAGTGTGTAGGAAAAGGAGAAACACCGGTACCCCAGGCTAAAGAACGTCTTCACCCACGTAAGGTGTTTTTATCTGTTTGGTGGGATATGAAAGGTTTAGTCCGCTTTGAACATTTAAACCCAAACAAAACGATAACAATGGAGATCTACTGCAAACAGCTTGGGCGGCTTAAGTCAACGCTAGAAGGAAAACAACCATCAAGACGAAAGGTGCTCTTCCATCAGGATAATGCTCGGCCACATACAGTGAGGATGACATTCGAAAGGCTGGAGCAGTTTGAACGGGAAACGATGTCCCACCTTCCAAATTCATCAGGCACTGCCCCATCTGATTATCATTTATTCCGTAGTCTTCAAAATCATTTGGACGGAGAAAATATGAATTCTGTAGACGATGGCAGAACACTACTATTGGAGTATTTTTTGTTACGGACAAGTGAATTTTGGAATTTGTGGGCCTTGTAAGTCTTCTGGATAGATAGAAGAGCCTTGTAGAAAATGAAGGAGAGTGCATTTTAGATTAAAAATAAACTGTGTTTAACTTAATTTTGAAAAAATAAAATAAGTATAAAAACTGCATTATTTATAGGATAACCCAATAGTTAGGAATATATTGATTTTCCATATAGATACAAAGACGCCAATGTTGGGAAAATAGATTAACTGAGGTTCAGTTTCCGACCACGGGGATTCCGGTTCTGTCCCACTGCGTGGGACCTTAGGTAAGTAACTCCTACTTTAGCCCCAGCCCAACAAATGCCTTGTGAGAGAATTTAGTAGCTGAAAATTCTCTGGAA
>NC_043006.1:67052043-67077043 GCF_006345805.1 Octopus sinensis
ATATACACACACACACATACAAATAACAACGGATGGATTGTGGTTCACTATAGCTGATTCAGACGTAGCTTTTATTGATAAAAAACAGGTTTGAAACAGCTGTAGTGAACTACAATGAATCTGTCATTATATATTTATCATTCACCATACGCAGAACCTGCAATTCACTTGGATCTGGAGTCTATTAAGCGCAGTACAATAGGTGCAGTGTTTCTACCTTTATACACCCTTGATAACTCATTATATATTCCGTTGGCCATTTGAGATAGTACACACAACCTGTGTACAAATCCGTATTTACTTTAGCTAGTACGTATTTGTCTTCAAATATTTTTGTACACGATAGCGATATCCCAGACCTTGAAGCGTTAATATTTAAGTACGCGATTCGCTTGAATCCTGAAATTTATATATATATATATATATATATATATATATACATACATAAGCGCAGGAGTGGCTGTGTGGTAAGTAGCTTGCTAACCAACCAACTACATGGTTCCGGGTTCAGTCCCACTGCGTAGAATCTTGGGCAAGTGCCTTCTGCTATAGCCCCGGGCCGACCAATGCTTTGTGAGTGGATTTGGTAGACGGAAATTAAAAGAAGCCTGTCGTATATATGTGTGTGTGTATGTGTTTGTCCCCCCCTAGCATTGCTTGACAACCGATGCTGGTGTGTTTACGTCCCCGTCACTTAGCGGTTCGGCAAAAGAGACCGATAGTATAAGTACCGGGCTTACAAAGAATAAGTCCCGGGGTTATATTTATATCGATATATATCGAGTTAGAAAATAGAGGGATCTAATGGATAGAAATTAATTTATCTATTAATCAAACATATTCACCAACAATTGTCTCATTTCACAAACATAATAAAAATTACAAAACATATAAACATATATAAATATATAATTTTGCATTTTAAATACCTTGGATGGAAATCATCAGGGTGTCAGAGGGCGATATGGATTACAGTAGAAGACTTTTGGAATACACAGATTATCCAGACATGCTTATTATATATATATATATATGTGTGTGTGTGTGTGTTTTCGTGTTTGGATTAACTTTATATATATATATAGTAGTTTAATGTATATAAAATCGATAAGAAAATGGAGAAATAATTAACAATGAGAAGTGGATTTTGTTATTATAAAGTCATTATTTGATTAATTGACATGAGAGCATGATAGAGTATGTTTACAGCTGTTTCCGTATGTGAGGCTGGGGTAAATATATATTTACCTCGTTGCAATTGATAGACATCATTAGAACGAAAAAGGCAAAGAGAACCAAAAGAAGAGAGCAAAAGAAAGCGCAAGGAAAAAACAGGAAAAAGAAAACGTTCAATAATTCGATAGTGTTACATTTTCGTTAGGTTCAAAATTCAATAATTCCATTGTATGATAGACAAGAAGAGTGTTAGTTGAATCTAAGGTCTCATCATTAGTTATTAACAGTGTTTACACGTGTCCATAGGTTCGGCTAAGTTAACCGCCGGTGTAATCCGAGGGAGTTATCGCTATTGGGGATATCCGGTTTAGTTAGCGAACCTACTTAACCTACTATTACCTCCCTTTATCTTTCCTACATACCAATTAGCTTACTCAACCCACATCTTTATATATAAAAGAGAGGTTGTGTGTCTGTCTCCTACGATTTAGATTCCTAACTACTACCACATTTTGCGGTGCAGTTTAACCAAAACCGGGTATCTTATAGTCGTGATTCATATCGAGCCCTTCTGGGTATTAGCGCGCGTCTACGATGAATCTACGATTTTTAAAATATGTACCATCATTTTTTTCCATTTTAATGCATTTTTTCGGTATTATTTAAGGGACGTAACTCTCTAAAAATGTCTACGATGAGTCAACGATTTAAAAAAAAATTACCATCATTTTTTTTTCCATTTTTAATGCATTTTTTTGCTATTTTTTGGCTATAACTCTCTAAAAATAGTTATATAGTTATTTCCCTTACAAATCCGAGCAACGCCGGGCGATACTGCTAGTTATAAATAAATCAATTACTGAACTTTATACTTATTCTACATCCTACGCTAGCTAACTATTTTCCTATAATTTAAAATACGTTGAGAGCTAGACTACCAAGTCTTTTTACACGCGATAAATTTTCCCTTTCGATCTTATTGTTTTGCTATGCACTCTTCAAACCTATACATTATTCCGGTACATAGTCCATTTACACTCTATATCGTACAGATTCTAGATATGAACTTTACCCTTATATTACGGCTTCCATTGAAAATATACGAACTAGCTTACAACATATAAATTAGTTCCACATAGGTCCATAGGACTACACTGGATATCCTCAATAGTGACAACTCCCTCGGATTACACCGGCGGTCAACTAGCTGAACCTATGGACACATGTAAGCTATGATAATGACTAATTACGAGACCTTAGATTCAACTAACACTCTTCTCGTCTATCATACAATGGGTTTATTGAACTTTGAACCTAACTAAAATGTAACACTATCGAATTATTGAACATTTTCCTTTTCCTGTTTTTTCCTTACACTTTCTTTCGCTCTCTCCTTTTGTTCCTCTTTGCCATTTTCGTTCTAATGATCTCTATCAATTGCAATGAGGTAATTATATATTTACCCCAGCCTGATATACGAAAACAGCTGCAAACTTACTCTATCATGCTATCATCTCAATTAATTAAATAATGGCTTTATAACACCAAAGATCCACTTCTCATTGTTATTTATTTCTCCACTTTCTTATCGTCGTTATACGTACACACACACACACACACACACAAACACACACATATATATATGTATGTATGTATGTATGTATGTATGTATATTTGTGTGTCTGTGTGTGTATGTATATATGTGTATTACTTGTTAAGGTTATTTCTACAGATATTCTATAGAATTTATAGCCAATTTTGCTGCTGCGTTTCGTATATGAGATGTCAGATATAAACAAGCAATGAGAACGAAGGGTAATGTACGTTTATGCTATATTTCGGGGTATTTCGCCCCTTTATCACCACCCATCAAACCCATTAATCATCCTCGAACAAATATATTTTAATATGCTTTATAGTATATTATGGCTGCATGGTTGCATAACGAAATACCACATACCTAAACATCATTAATATATAAATATATATTATATATACGAAGAACCTCAGTTCCCGTCTACCAAATCCACTCACAAGGTTTTGGTGGACCTGAGTTTACAGTAGACGTCACTTGAGCGCAGTGCCACGCAGTGGGAATGAACGTAGTGGGGCAGGCCATGACAGGTCACGACACAGCCATGACAGGTCAGCTTATCACCACACATCCATGACAAGCCAGTTTCTCACACACAGCCATCACAGACCAGTTTCTCATCACACAGCCACGGCAGGCCAGTTTCTCACCACACACTCATGACAGACTAGTTTCTCACCACACACCCATGACAAACCAGTTTCTCATCACACAGCCATGACAGGTCAGCTTCTCACCACACAGCCATGACAGGCCAGCTTCTCATTTTCTGTCCCTGAATACCACTTCAATGGTATTCGTCACAAAGTAACTTTGGTAGTAAACACTCACTCAGATAAAAGCACAATGCGATGGAACTCGGAACCGCGCAGCTATAAGGTACACTTCTTAATCACAAAGCCATAATAGCGTATATTGTGATTCTTTAAAATTAATTTGGCGTATGTATCAACGTTTTATGACAGTTGTCTGTCCACCTCCTTCTGTGTAGCTGAGTAAACAGCGGCTTTAGATGGATTCGTGCCTATTGAGTCAATCTAGCAATTTATTTTAGACTTGGCAACTTTTACACACACCACATGCTCTTACATTCACATAGATACACGTTGCTTGTTATACGTATACACATTGAGATACGCATTCACACATACATGCCTATGTATCCATATGCATATATATATATACATGTATATATATATATATATATATATATATATATATATATATATATATATTTATGTATATATATATGTATATGTATCTAATATATATATATATATATATATTGATACATAAATGTGTGTGTATGTATACGTATATATGCATATATGTATATATATATATATATATATATATATATATATATATATATATATATATATATATATATATAAATATATGTATATATATATATATATATATATATATATATATATATATATATATATATATATAATATATATATATATATATATATAGCACATAAATATATGTATGCGTATGTGTGCGTGTACACACACACACACACTGACGCCTGCACACTTATTGAAAATGGCATGAGAGCGTTTCGTCGTTGGTTAGACAAATCGTTAGATCGAATATGTGATACTTTAATGCACAATTAGCTACTTTCAATAAATGCCTAAATTTAATTAAGGAAAACGAAATTAACTGAACATATTTTTCCTTTTTAATTACATCGAATACAAGGAAGACGGCAAATGCAGCCAGTGTCGGTAGAGAGGCGTGGGACGGGATATGATGTTTGTAATTATTGTGCGTTGTTCAAGCTGTTTCTGTGTTCGGATCTCAGCGCAAGTGCCGACACGACAGTACGATCCAGATGTTTGTTCTGGAGTCTGTTGGCGTTGGAGTTTGAACTGACTCCACTGATCTTTGTAGTAGGTTTGTTCTTCGATAAACTATCGCCGGCAGAAAATTTGATAAACTATTGTCGGCAGAAGCTTCGATAAACTATTGTCGGCGAAGCCTTGTGAGTCAAACCAGTTGGACGGGAAATGCGTAGGTGTTATATAACTGCGATGTTATCTATCCTAGGATCATAGAATTAGGTATTCACCCTACTTAATATCACCCTTTTCACTTTGCAACACATGGTCCAGTCCTTTTTGTGTTGTGGGGACTTCTATGCCTCAGTGACCCTGAGAGCTATGCCAGCAGAGCACAAACTCCTGGTAAGTCCCCTCATGCTGGACAGGTCAAGATAGAGACTCCAAACTGATATGGAACACCACTTCTAAGTGGACAAATGCATATGCCTGTGGCCAACACCCCCTAACAAGTAAAAACACAAAGTTACAGGGGCATCAATGACAATTCAAATCCTTAAAAGCCTGGGGGATAAATGTCTACCCTCATGGAAATACGTTAGACCTTGACCAGATAACCACAAGGAGACAAAAGAGAGTACTTCCTGAACAGAAAAAGCATGGATCCAAATGCTGGAAAAAAAACATCCCATATATGAGAACAGCAGAGGATGGCTTATAAAGAATGCGATGCTTAATTTGAAAAAAATGGAATCGTTCACTTGGCTAACTGTAGTGGTGCCCACACTCTTATAGATATTCTGTCAAGTCTTCCATCTAAGTCAGGGGTCCCCTGCCTTATTTTGCTTGTGGGTCTCCTGAGAGCTATCTTATCTGTGGACCTCATATATGCACATGTAAATGTTTGAAATAAAATATTCGTTTGTGCGTTTCTAAAAACTAACAATGAAACAATTTCGTTATATTCATAACAGAAATTCGAAATACAAATCTTGAAAATTTCAATAAATACAGTAAACAAAATTTATATATGGACCCACTCAAAGATATATATGGACCCCCTCAAAGATTCTGCGGACCCGGTTGGGAACCCCCGATCTAAGTGGTTTCCTCAAAAATATTGAAATTGTCGTTGAGACTAACATGCCTTTTCTGAAATAGCCATAAACACCTAAGTGCGTTGAAGTTTCGATCCTATTTGAGTTTTAAAATAGATTAAAATGGTGACTACGCAGGTGGCGAAACTATAGACCCTCCATTCTCCCTAAAATAGAAAGAAAATGCATTCGATGGAGCATTTCTCTTTTAGTAGTTGGATCTGGAGCAAGCAACAGCGCCCATGGCCTCCTCAGATCCTCCTAAGACAGTGAGATTTATTCTGTTCGTTTCCTTACAAATCTCTGTACGCCAACACCAACAAGAGGAAATTTCAGAGAGACGACATTATGGGATGGAAGGACTGAATGTTCCACAACAAGGCAGCTGGACACAAAAGTGATAGTTGGTGGCCAGATTAGTTGGACTGGTATGCTTGAGGGGAGTTGACACGAGCTAAACCAGTTGCGGCAAACACGAGCCGTTAAAAATAGAACTGTCTCTCCGTCGGTTACGACGAAGTGGGTTATACTTGATCCGATCAACGAACCAGCCTGGGTATTCAGCACTCCACAGACACTTGTACCCTTAACGTAGTTCTTAGGGAGATTCAGCTGAAACAGAAAGTGACAAGGCTGGCCCTTTGCAATACAGGTATCACTCGTTTTTGCCAGCCGAGTGGACTGGAGCAATGAGAAATAAAATATTTTGCTCAAGAACACAACGCGCTACCCAGTTTTGAACTCGCGATCTTACAACCGTGAGACGAATACCCTGGCTACTAAGCTACGCGTCTTCACTGCATGAGCCGTTATGGAATCGGTAAAAGAGGAAGAGGGAGAAAACAGTGCGTCTATGTTCCAGAGTCTGGAACATGTCTCAAATTGACCCTATGCCACGCAGCTAGCTGACCCTTTTCTAAATGTCCTAGTTAAAATCAAATGTCACAAAGACTATAATTATTCTCTTAAGGGGAATGTACAGCGAAGATATTTCCACGTGTCAGTGTACACGATCGTGTTAAATATAACTATCTACAACTCTATTTTAATCATTGCTGCTTAGTATACGTTCGATTAATTAGTTTCTGTTCATGCTTGGCTGTGTTATCCTTTTGATATTGCAAGTATTGACACATACAGCGAAAAATTTAATTTGATAATGATATAATATATTCTTAACACAGTTCTGATGTCATTGTTATGGAAATGTCGTTGTAGATTTGTCTGCGCTTTACATGTTGATTAAGACTATTTAAGAATGATACCAATTCAACTGAAGAACCAGTCTATTCAGTTAAATAAAGATTCTGAACGTAAAGTGTCGTAGTTGAATACAACTTTAAGGGTGACAGGATAATGGCGCTCTTGCTTAATAACAATGAACGTTTGACTTCACTTAAGATAGAGGAATGTCTGTCGTGTTTTGCTTTCAAAGCAAGTATGGGGATAAGCTTGGATGCAAAGATTAAACACATGAGAGTTACTTGTATCTAAAAATATGTATAAAGGCCATACATAAAGTTTCTGTAATCGTGAAATCCCTCTAACTCAGAGAAGTAATTTTTAGCATTAAAATATCTGTGATAAGACCATCTATAAAAGTCAATCTCCCGGAATCAATGAGGCAAGCTCAGCAACTGTTATCGCTTCGGTTGTGATTTCGGAATATATATATATATATATATACATATATACATATATATATATATACATATATACATATATACATATACATATATACATATATAGATATACACATATATACATATATATATATATACACATATATACATATATATATACATATATACATATATATATATACATATATACATATATATATATATATACATATATACATATACACACACACATATATATATAAATATATATATATATATGTGTGTATTTGTTGAATTTTCTGCTGCTTAAAATAAAGTATATATATATATATATATATATATATATATATGAGTGTGCGTGTGTGTGTGTGCACATGTATGAATGTATACATATATAATCTAAAATATCATCAGAGATAATCTACATCCTGAATGATTGGATATATATAACGTAGAAAAGTTAGTTCATAAGCATATTTTAATTCTGCTTATAAATAAAGCGCAAGAAGTCATATAGAGTTGGAGAATACCTTAACTTTATTCGGAATTGGTCGAATATCTCTGTAATCGTCGAATATCTTCAATTATAGGATTCAAATATGATGCTTATCTATTCATATTGTGTTGGATTAATCATTCATTATCTTGTAGCTTCGAAAATTTGATGATGGTACGGTGCAACGGTCCATTTTTAGAATGACAGTGTAGAGTCGGCCTGAAAGGTTATATATGGCTAGTTTGAACATAAAACAAGTTGAGTATTTTGGCCGGATATGGCCAGTTTCAATACTAAAGGATTTATTCGTGTATTGAATTCCTTCAATGGCTTGAAATGATTTCTATACGCCACAAAACTGAAATGAAATAAGAATGGAACAGCTTCAATAATGGACAGAGTCAACAACTATTGAGAAGGTTGCAAGATGCAGCGAAGATTTTAGAAAAATAAATAAGTAAATGAGTGGAAATTTTACCAGTGAGTGTGTTACATTATAAAGCACTAAAAGAGAATTACTCTCCCCAGACACAACAGAATTATATCCAAGATATAAATAAAAATAGATATCAGTGTATCATACTCAATGCAGATTCATCGCCAAAAGGAAAATTAACTACGGTATTCTTCCGGAAGTAATAACTGTTATGGATACAGTATGTTTAAAAACACTAAACTATATCACTAACAGATGAAAATAATCCTGCAACAGTGTTGAGAACGATAGAGGTATATATCTGGCTTTCCAGGCTTTGTCGGTAACATGCGCTCACTGCCAACCGCATGAAAAGAAAAATCTGCCTCCACCGTTATAGGAATTTAGGGACTGAAAAAATCACTGAAGTTGCGTTTAACCATCCGGCTGAATAAAAACTCATTATATGCAACATAAATATTATTAGGTTAAAATAGCCATCTATTCATAATAATTAAAACAGACACATCGTGAAAGGTAAATTAACTGTGAAATTCTTTCCTTAATATCCCTTATGGGCGTACTGTGTAAAAAATGCAAAAAATATATTAGTAGCGGATAAATACTGGTATTATGACTACGTGACATGATGGCAGATACAAATATAAATAGGAAAAATATGAAATATCGACATAACCCTGCACCAACCATGTGTCCTGCATTTTTTGTAAAACGTGTATTAAATGAAAGAGGATCTCTTTCAGGCAGAATGTGAATATATAAAAAAACGATCGAGGAA
This sequence comes from Octopus sinensis, assembly GCF_006345805.1. Classification (NCBI taxonomy): domain Eukaryota; kingdom Metazoa; phylum Mollusca; class Cephalopoda; order Octopoda; family Octopodidae; genus Octopus; species Octopus sinensis. Next base: position 67,061,033 of record NC_043006.1, read on the forward strand.
ATTGAGGTAATTGAAAATGAATATTCTGCAGGTATTTATGAAATTATCCTAAAAAAATATCCCAAGGATCAAAGTGAAACGCAATAATGGTAAATTTGAGATGCAGGTTGACACTGGCAGTCAGGTAACTGTAATTACATGAAAACTTCTGGGCTGATTTGAATAAACAAAAAATATGGAACAGTGTAATCGCAAACTAAAACAATTTGATGGATCACTTGTTAAAATTCTAGGAAAGTTTGACGCATTAAAGAAACTGATAAGAGCGTGGAAGGTTCTTTTTTTCTTTTTGCCATTTTTTTTTTTATATCATTATTGGTAAATGTAAGAAAACTCGTGGGTTGAGCGATATGGATGTGATATATGCTGACATTTCTACCTTAATTCATAAAACCGAAGTTCCAGGACTCTTTGAAGGAGTATGTGTCTTGGAGGCTAACTTTCTCCTCAAAGGCTATATCAAGCCATGTAATTTAGAAGCAAAACCACTACATTCAACTATTAATTACAGCAAAGCGGAGAAAATTACTGCAGGAAAGTATTCTTTATAGTTGGCTATCTAAATTAAATCTTGCCTCAATTGCGTATAACGGATTTTTCATCAACCGGGTGGCTACATCAGTGAATGTTTTCTTCGCTTTTTCTTTCGTCAGAGATGACAACTTTCGTTCATGATTGCAGCTGGTTGCGAATACGCCCCATTGAAAGTTCGAAAGTAAACACACCATAATGCTAGGGTGACAAACACAAACACACACACACATATATATACATATATACGACGGGCTTCTTTCAGTTTCCGTTTACCAAATCCACTCACAGGACTTTCCTCGGCCCGAGGCTATAGTAGAAGACACTTGCCCAAGATACCATGCACGCAGTGGGACTGAACCCGGAACCATGTGGTTGGTAAGAAAGCTACTTACCACACAGCCACTCCTGCGCCTATGTATACATTAAATATGAAACAGCTATTTTGCTAAAGGAAATTTTCTTTTACAAAATAAAATCTTTATTTGAGATGGTGTTGCAAATTATAAGTTACCTCTCTAGAGCTAATGTGAAGAGCAGATGGAAAACTAAGAATATGTACAAGAATGTATTCAGATTCTTAAACAACTTTACCTATTTCATTCTCTTTCTGGCATGAGATTATTTAGCTCAGACCCAGGAGATTTCACAACGGTAAATATACAGATGAGTTGTATACAGATGAACATGTCTTCGTATGAAATAAACATATTTCATGCGGCTATGCTTCACAAAGACATTGAACCTGTACAAAGTGACATTTAAGATAACATTGTTTACTTAGATGTTTAAAGTCAAGAGATAACAAAACCTTAGCAGGTCGGACAAAATACTTAGCGTGATTTTTCCCGTCTTTGCGTACTGAGTTCAAATTCCGTCGAGGTCGATCATGCCGTTCATCTTTTCAGAGTCGTTAAAATAAATACCAGTTATGTACTGGGTCAATGTAATCGATTTCTCCCTTTCCTCAAAATCTGCTGGCTTTGTACTAATATTTGAAAGTATTATTTATGAAGATATTATATATATATATATATATATATATATATAACATATATATATAGGTATATATATATATATATATATATATATATATTATATATATATATATATATATATACGCACACACACATACATATATATATATATATATATATATATATGTATAATATTGTAATTGAGGGTATCTAAAAGATACCATCATGCTAGAGATAGCAGTCAAAACTTGACTCTAAAATCACATCAAATATTCATACAGAACCAGGAGAGAAAACAAGGAGACAAATTAAACTAGCAAAAAATTATTGGATAATTCCAGATCCCGGATTTCTAGCTACCCTTAATTATAATTTTAATAATAATTATTACCTATGAAGTTTTTATACCCATGCTAGCCACTTGATATAATCGGTATTTAAACAAACGATCTTATTCTTATATATATATATTATATATATATATATATATATATATATATATATACATACATACATACCCACACACACACATATTTATATATATGTAACTATGTATGTATATATAATATATACATACACACACACATATATATGTATGTATATATATATATATATATATTCAACAATAATATTAAGGAATGGCCTTAATAGGCCATTCAACTCACTAAAACGAGCAGCCAAACTCAACCGCTAAATAGTAGTAATTCAGAAATCAAAGGAAAATTAAGGGTAAATGTTTTTAATTTTTAATTTTTTCAATTTTCCTTTGATTTCTGAATTACTACTATTAGCGGTTTGAGTTTGGCTACTCGTTTTAGTGAGTTGAATGGCCTATTAAGGCCATTCCTTAATATTATTGTTGAATATATATATATATATATATATATATATATATATATATATATATATATATATATATATATTATATATATATACATATATATATGTGTGTGTATGTATATATTATATATATACATACATAGTTACATATCTATATATATATATATGTGTGTGTGTGTATGTATGTATATATATATATATATATATATATATATATAAGAATAAGATCGTTTATTTAAATACCGATTATATCAAGTGTCTAGCATGGGAATAAAAACTCATAGGTAATAATTATTACAATGCTATCATTAATATTATTGTTGAATGTACATTATATAGTCTGTTGACTATTTTTTCTTTCTCACTAGACCGCTGGTGGCGAAAAGATTTCTATTGAATTTTTTGCTACCCTGATATTGATAAATATATATATATATATATATATATATATTATTGAGGCTGAGGCTGTTCTGCGTCTACATATCAAGTAGAGGAGATTAAAAATGAGTTGAAGTACTAAAGTGAACGAACTAGCAAAGCCTTTGTCAAAGATTAATGAATTATGATTTTAAAGTATTAACAAAGAAGATTGCATGCTGGTAGCGACACCTTAATTTGCTTTGCAACTATAATTTACAACCAATTATATTAAAGATTTATAAGGCAATAGTATGTCTGACGTTTTGTATTAGCAGAGCGATACAGTCAGTTTTTAATTATATCTATAGATTTCGTATATAATTTAGAGCCAGCTGTAAATATAGTAGGTATTTAAACAAAGCGTTCGTGGTTAGTTAATAGATTGTATGTGACACTGAAGAAAGGGAAATAACACCTGAAATATTGATATACACCAATGACTTATTTTTCTATCTTCGATCGCATTCTTTTCATAGACGTATTCGTAACTTCCAGTGCTCGCTCTAGTTTCAAGAGAAAGCTTGTAGAGATAACTTTAAAAATGATTGAATCGCACTGCTAACACAGGTTGGATGTACCATTGACTTATAAAAAAGTTTGATATATTTGTAGTATATTATGATTGCATAACGAAATACAGTGTCTCTATCAGCAATTAATATGTACGTAGCAGTTGCCAGGACTGTAAAAAAGGGTATATCCGATTGTGTTACACCACTATATTCGGTGTTTAAGCAATGTGTTCATGGATGGTTAATGGGTTGGATGTAGCGTTGAAGAGGAAGCAAGTCTTCCTGAAATATGTATATACACCTATTATCTATTTTTCTATCTTCGATCGCATTGTTTACATAGATGTATTTGTATACGAAACGTTGTAACTTTCGTTACTGACTCTACATTCTACAGGAAATCTATAGATATAACTTAAAAGTGACTATAACAAAAAAGAATTTATCCAACGTCATCATTTATCAGTAAAAAAATGTGGTTGTAAATCTAGCAAAAGAATCTTATTGGGATTTGTTAATTTATACAGGAGATCGTTGGAGCAATATTCGGAGGGTTATCAATATTTGCTGCACTTCATAAACGTGAAGTTTCGTTCCATTTTGATGAGAAGATCATGAATAAAATGCATCTGAGGGTATAAGACTGATATCAGTATCAAAGTCAGTGGTCCAAATTTAGATTTATGAAGATACAAACAAGTTTATATTAATAAGAGGTAAAAGTGAACATTCTTTGACGGGAATATGTTTGCAAAGACGGCCATTTTGTATTGTATTTTTCGAGAGCATAAACCACAAATGAAACACACGATACTGGAATATTGAAAAGTGGAGAATTAGTGATTCGGTCGTGTACCCGAAGACTATGCCATTTTCTGTTTCTTCAAAAATTTACGTTAGTTTTAGAAAAATAGGCCACTCGAATATATTTTTAAAAACAAATTATGGCTTGTTGAAAGTACTATCTGCATGTATTTTGGGGTGCGTCTTAAATATAACAGCATTATATCTATATATATAAAACTGTAGTTGTGTGTCTGTCTCCTACGATTTAGATTCCTAAGTACTCCCACATTTTGCGGTGCAGTTTAACCAAATTCGGGTATCTTATAGTCGTGATTCATACCGAGCCCGTCTCATATCGAGCGCGCGTCTACGATGAGTCTACGATTTTAAAAATAATTTAACATCATTTTTTTCCATTTCTTCCAATTTTTTCGTGTGTCGATGGCGGCAGAGTTGGCGTCCATGCTCACACCTGCACCTGTGTTGCTTCTCCCCCTTCTTCCCTCCCTCGTGAAGCTGTGGGGAAGGGAGTGCAAGGAAATCAACGTCGTAAAGCGTTGTCAAGGAGACCAGCGTTCTTTTAGAACAACGACTTGATGGTTTGAAGACACCAAAATTACCATCATTTTTTATTCCATTTTTAATGCATTGTTTTCCTATTTTTTTGCTATAACTCACTAAAAATGCTTATATAGTTAGTTCCCTTACAAACCCGACCAACGCCGGGCGATACTGCTAGTTTATATATATATATATATATATATATATATTAACTGCCATATACTGATGCATAATCGTAACTGGAATTTATTGCTGATGCTGGTATGGATGATGATGATGATCATCAACATCATCATCATCGTCGTCGTCATCATCGTCATCATCAATATCATAATCGTTTTTTGTCATCCGTTTTGTAAGGAACCTGTTATAGCCTATGAAAATATAAAACAGGAAACAACTAAACACAATATTTTATCTGGTATATTAAAATGGTCTCAGTAATAATTGCAGCAATTTTTCGCCATTGAAATGTCATTTTTGGGAATTAAAATGGAATTTAGCAGTTCAAGATGTTATTTCACATAATGAGGAATTTATTGTTACCAATGTCTTTGAGAATATTAATGATAGAAGAAAGCCATGATGATGATAGACATTGAGTCGTCTCGAAAGCATCAGGGGATCAACCGATATTATAAACAAGGTGACTAGACTTCTATGAGGATATTTAAGGTAAAAGACAGCTGTGCTAAAATAAAACTAGAATTAGTTAAAGCAGTGCAAACGTAGCTTTAAAAAATTAACTCATTGGTACATATGCATGAGGTGAAGGCGTGTGGCGTAGTGGTTAGCGTGTTGCACTCTAGATCGCAAGAGAGTGATCTCGATTCCCTGATCGGTCGGTGTGTTGTGTTCTTGAATTAAACCTTTCATTTCATGTTGCTCGGCCGGAAATGAGTAACCCTGCCATGGTCCGGCGTCTCGTTCGGGAGTGAGGGTGGGTTGCTGTGATCTTGATCGCTTATATGCTCGTGGGTTTTTGATGATAGTAGATGTCTATCAAAAATTTAGGAATGTTTTTGATATTTGTAGAAGCCTCCTTGCGGGTGAAGAGGATAAGTAAAAATTTTTAATTGAAAGGGAAGTCACATGACATCACCTTCAGGGTATTTGACACGTGATCGTAAAATTGTGTGTTTCGATTCCTGGACCAAGCAGTACATCTTGACCTTGAGCAAGACACTTCCTCATTGTCACCGACAACTCAGCTTAAAGTAAGTACGAGTCAAAATGCTGGTGCCGCCCTCTACCCTCCAGCAGTCGCATGTTGGGTATCCTGCTGAGTGAGGTGGGACTACGAGCGTATGTATCTCTGCTTGCAGCTGAAAGAATCACCGAAAGTGAGCTACCTGTTATCAAACCATATTCGCTCGCAAGTGACGGCTGGTTGCATTTTCACTACAAGGGTAAAGAAGCAGAAGCTTCTAGACAAGCAAGTACTGCGAAGTGATTTTTACTGGAAATTTTACTCCAAGAAACTAGAATCCGACCGAACATGCTAATTTTATGGTAAAGACTTGTGTATTGGCCCGAACCGACTGGATATAAACCTATGTCAACGTTTCCATGTCAGCCAAAAGCGGAATTGTTGAAAAAATGGTCGTATTAAAACTGATTCACAATAGTATTCGCAAAATGGACGATATATTGCTTGTTTGAGTATCATGTGTTCTTAGTTGTCCGACACTGAAATCACCCAGGAACACTGCTCAGGACTATTTGAGCTATCAGCTTTGATAGACAAATATGATTAGTAATGTTAATGCCTTAGGAGCTTGCAACTCTTGTATATCGACGCAGAAGAAATGATAAACCACACGCAAGATTGATAACTTAACCAAATAATACAGCTACGATTCTTAAGGGTGAATAGGGCATATTAGCAAACACTGATTAAATAAATACTGACGCAAACATTGATAGATAGCAGAATACAGATAGAATCCGTCATCTCTGAGCGATATTCCGCATTCTGTTAATAATTGTGGTTTGACAACTGATAGCAAAGCAAACAATTCCGAGAGACTTGATGTCATAATTATCTAATAATGTTGTCGTGTTGCAAGCATTTTACATAATGATGAAGACTGTTTAAGGTGACTTTCTAGCTCTAAATCGAAGCTGGATTCATATGTTGCCTATTGGTGGATTAATATATAAATCTAGCTGGTTGTAGTTCATATTACCTCTGCATCAATATCAAACTGAAGCTCTAATTTCATGAAACGTTATTATTGGTGATCGCATTATCAGTTGAATAATAAAGTTTCTCGACGTAAAGGATTGCGTTTGACTGCAGCTTTACTTACGTAAATGCAGTAAGACACGATAAGAACAAAATACCTTTTGGAGTGAATTACAGCAAGCAACGATTGAGTAGTCCGAAAAATTGAAATCCTGGTTTTAAATTTTCTGTTTGATTTGATACCAGATATTTGCAATGGTATGGAGGTCAGAAAGTGAAGGCGCGTAGCCAAGAGTATACGTTGTTGCGCTCATATTCGTATGGTCATGGTTTCGATTCCCGTCCAGGCGTCGTGTTGGGCTTTTGAGCAAAACTCTTCTTTTTACATTGTTCCGGTTCAGTCAGCCATAAACGAGTTACCCTCCGACGGACTAGCGTCCTGTTCAGCGAGGATACTGCGAACTCGGTAAATTAAACGCCATCAAAGCCGGGTAAGCGGCCCGATGAGTCCTAGGATTCGAGTCAATAATGGGTAGGGCTTGTAGTTGTTGACGATGATGATGATGACAATGATGATGATGACAATGAAGATGATGATGATGATTTTGCATCTGGATTGCATGTAATTGCGAAATATGGCGACGATGTAATCATGTAGGTGTTGGTTACTAAGTTACAACGTTTGACTAGGAAAGCCCGCATTTTGCAAGGCGATGTCATGCCTAGAAATATATATTTTGTGACGCTTATATTGTTCCGTAATCATATCTTCTTTCACATATCGTAACTGACGCAACATTCTTATTCTAATGAAGTGAGAACAGATTTTAACTTTGTCTTTACACATTCGTAATGCATTTTATTTGGTCTATACGAATTCCACTTACAAATAGTATTTCTAACCAAACCGACCTCCTCTCTCTGCCTTTTCTGCGACTCCCCTAGGGCTGCAATTCGTATGCGCTGGAAGAGCTCTTGCCGTTTCTACTCAAGCTTTCCCGAGACACTCATATATACCTTTCTCGTATCTTTTGTGTGTGTGTGTGTGTATGTGTGTGTGTGTGTGTGTGTGTGTGCGTGTGTGCGTGTGTGTGTGTGTGTATGCCATCCCTCCAGGTCCCGCACTGATGACTAAGCCCAGTTCTTTTTCAAATGATGCCATCCTCGCACCCCAGAATTCCCTCATTGTTCAAACCCTTCCCGCAGGTGCAGACTAGCATATATTCAAGTGGCGAGCTGGCAGAAACGTTAGCACGCCGGGCGAAATGCGTAGCCGTATTTCGTCTGCCGTTACGTTCTGAGTTCAAATTCCGCCGAGGTCGACTTTGCCTTTCACCCTTTCGGGGTCGATAAATTAAGTACCAGTTACGCACTGGGGTCGATGTAATCGACTTAATCCGTTTGTCTGTCCTTGTTTATCCCCTCTGTGTTTAGCCGCTTGTGGGTAGTAAAGAAATATATATTCAAGTGGATCACTCTTGGTATGAAATCTACCAAGATAGAAGGGCAATAACCATTGGACCGCTTCTTTCCCACTTCTGACAGAGCAGGTTAAACATGAAAACGTAATATAGAAGTACAGGCGTGACTGTGTGGGAAGAAGCTTGCTTCCCAAACATACAGTTTCGTGTTCATTCTCACTGCATACTGGAACCTTGAACAAATATCTTCTACTATAGCCCCGGCCGATCATCCCACTGTAAGTGGATTGGGTGACGGAAGTTGAAAGAAGATAGATCGTAGAACATGTGTGTATATATGTATATAAGGGGTTCAACGTTGGTCATATGTCAGCATCTGTATTTAAGAATGTTTTGCGTAATGATATATATATATATGTGTGTGTGTGTGTGTGTGTGTGTGTGTGTGTGTGTGTGTGTGTGTGAGTGTGTGCGTGCGTGCGTGCGTGTATCTATCTATGTGTGTATCATTGTGTTCGTACCCACACAACCGGTGTTGGCTTCTTTCTGTCCAGGGTAGCGGTTCGGCTAATGAAATGAATGTAATAAACACCAGTGCTGACGTCGATTTGCTCCACTAAAAACACCCTTCAAATCGATGCCCCAGTCTAAGGACTGAAACAAATACAGTTACTTCTATTATTACAAACCCCTCATTAGAAGTGCTTCTGTGACTGTAATTAAAAAACAAAGAGCAGTTTTCGCTGTGTTCGAATGTCTCTTATAGCACATTTTTTTGAAATGCTACAAAGATTTAGCACTATTTTAGAATGTACTCACTGAACAGAATCACTGTTTTCATTAAATTTACTTGTAATTCCCGCAATGACTTTCAAATCTTCGATTCCACGTATCTAATCAAGCATCTGTCAACCTTCAGGCTGAAATTTTTTTCGTGCAACCAATTCATTTATTCCTTTTCAAATCTTTCTTTGATAGAATAAAACGTTCAAATGCTCTCTAATCGTGCTTCTTGTCTGTTCCATAATAGATAACAATTTTAAACAGCACACATGGTTTACATCCTTCTTCTATTTTAACTCCTACTTTCTATTATTTTATAATTTTTTTCTATTTCTTTTTACCTCAGAAAACTAATTTTTACTTTAGGAAACTAATTTGATTTTCTACCCAAGCAGATTTAAATGTTTCTTTAAACTTTTTAATAGTTCAACTGAAGATAGCGTACGTAATTATGTGTAATATCATTTTTAATTAAACGACGTTCGTGGATGTCTTTGGTAGGAATGTTCAACCATTTAAGAGTCGTTTGCTTTAATTCCGTGAGATAGAAAAATTCTATGACTTGCCATAATTTAGAAATTACAAAAAGGTTTCTGTTGACAACACAGTATGTATATGTATATGTATATATATATATATATATATATATATATATATATATATATATATATATATATATATATATATATATATATATATCCGTGTGTGTGTGTATGTGTGTGTGTGTGTGTAAATAGACACAGGAGTGGCTGTGTGGTACGAAGCGTGCTTTCAAACCACATGCTTCCAGGTTCAATCCCACTGCGTAGCACTTTTGGTAATTGTCTTCTACTACTTAGCCAGGGGCCAACAAAGCCTTGTGAGTGGATTTGGCAGACGGAAATTGAAAGAAGTCCGTCGTAGGTATGTGTGAGTGTGTGTGTGTGTTGTGTGTGTGTGTGTGTGTGTGTGTGTGTGTGAGTGTGTGTGTGTGCGTGTGTGTTTGTTGGCACAGGCTTGGTTGTGTTGTAAGAAGTTGGCTTCCCAGCCACATGGTTCCTGGTTCACTCCCACCCAGTAGCATCTTGCGCAAGTTTCTTCTTATATAACCTCGGGTCGACCAGAGCCTTGTGAAGGGATTTGGTAGATGGAAACTGAAAGTCGTCCGTCGCTTATATGTCAGTATACATACATACTTACGCACGCACACACACACACACACACACACACACATATATATATATATTGTGTCGTCCCATAAATAATACGGTTTTTTCAACTGCATGAACTAAAAATCGGTGAGGGTTGGGATAAACTACCTTCATCAACTTGCTATAAATACCTGTACTTATTCTTAGTACAAGTTTTGAGGAGTGCAGTTTGATTTTAACAGTTATTTTTTTCAAAGCTATAATGGGAGTGGCAAAGGAGCATATTCGGCATATTTTGCTTTATGTGTTCAAGAAAGACAGCAACGCAATGGAGAATGCGATGAATATAAGGATCGGACAATAAACGTAAGCGAGTGTCAATGGTGGTTCAATAAATTCCGAGCCGGGAAATGCAGCCAAGAATATGAGCCTCGTCCTGGAAGATCTGTAGAGCTCGACGATAACGTCCTGCAAACACTGGTGTAAAAAAATCCCATCGTAACTGTTGAGGAACTAGCAGAGTAGCTTAGATTTGGTCATTCAACCATTCATCGACATCTGCGTGCCAGCGAAAAAGTCAAAAAATCGGGTCAATAGGTTCCTCACAAATTTTCAGAGTCTAATCGAGCGCAGAGAGTGAATGTGTGCTCTTCTTTGCTGTCACGTCTCACGAATGAACATTTTTGTACCGAAAAGTGACTGGTGACGGGAAATGGGTTCCCTATAAAAATGTCAAGCGCCGAAGACAGCGGATAGAGAAAGGGAAAACAACAGCACCCCAGGCTAAGAAAAGTCGTCATCCATGTAAGGTGTTGTTATCTGTTTAGTGGGATATGAAAGGTTTAGTCCACTTTGAACTTTTAAACCCAAGGCAAACGAAGAGAAAGGAGATCTACCAGGAGCAGCTTGAGCGGCTCAAGTCAGCGTTAGAAGAAAAACGTCCATCTTTGGTTTCAAACGAAAGGTGTTCTTCCATCAGGATAATGCTCGGCCACATACCGCAAGAATGACATTCGAAAGGTTGGAACAGGTTGAATTGGAAATGATGCCGCACCCACGACATTCGTTGGACATTGTTCCTTCTGATTATCATTTATTCCTCAGTCTTCAAAATCATTTGCACGGAAAGAAATATGAATTCTGTAGATGAGTTTAGAACAGTACTGGAAGAGTATTTTTCGTTACGGACTAGGAAAATTTGGAAGAGGGTCTTTGCAAGTCAAACAGATAGATGGAAGAAAAGTGTATAAAATGAAGGACATTATATTTTAGATCAAAAAATAACTTTGTTTATCTCAATTTTGAAAAGTGAAAGAAATATAAAAAATCCCATTATTTGTTAGATGACCAAATATAATATATATATATATATATATATACATACATATAATTTGCTGTTCCGTTAATGGTGCGAGTAACAATGGATGTATACCTTCCAAAGATAGATAAGTAACATTTAATATACACAGTAATTTCATGGTACAAAAACTGACAAGCTTGAATACGATACTTTCTTTCGAAGCCGTCTTCAGGATTCAATATACAATATACCTGTTAGATTTTGAGAAAACGTGAAAGGATACTGGTCTTTGAGCAAACACGGAACGGATGAGAGCAAGTTAAAAGAAAAAAAGTCGAATAAGAAAGAAGAAAAAGAGAACCAAGAGTTACGGCCTTCTGTCAATTCGATTAAGAATTTATAAGGCTGATGTAAGTTAATTCAAAGAGAAGACAGAAGTTTGTTAGACTGCCTAATCCGCAGTGGGTAGTGCTTTCCTCTCAAACAAAATAAATTTCTTCATATCTGTCCATTAATAAAAATTTCAAAGATGGAATTTAGTTAATCCATGGTACTCTTCTATTGATATGTATGAAGGAAATTTTAAAAACGGTACACAAATAAGCATCTTCTTTCCGACACGTGGATGAGAAGAAAGCCACGAAGTTTGCTAGCCATAGCTGGGATTTTAAGACCAAATGCTCACCACGCACCATCAAGTGGAGCGCAGTGAAACTACCAACACCACACGTTAATGGATCGAATACATGCAGGTTTTGTTTCGCCAAACGATTTCATATTGTTTTAGATCTAAGAACTCCGAAAACCTACAACATGCCAAATTTGAAATGTTTATTAAATGTAAGTATATGGACAAATTTCTTTTATTCTACTGGAGGTCACAACACGCTACGGATTAAACAGAAAAAATCTCAGACTTTTACCTTCTTCCCTTTGAATTAATTTTCACCAATTAATTCACATTCGAATAGGCAAAAGGATGTAATTCTTAAGTTTCGCTTCGTTTATCTTTTTCCCATTCCACATTTTGCTTTTCCATCATTTACATTTTTGCTTATATTTTCGCAAAGATCAGCGTCCTTTGCCGTACTTGTTTATTCACAAATGACCATCCATGCAGTTTATTTGAGATTGAAAGATTGCTATAATAGCTCAAATTTAAATATTGGCTATATTAAATTATATACATATATATATGTGTGTGTGTGTGTGTGTGTGTGTGTGTGTGTGAGAGAGAGAGAGAGTGTGTGTGTGTGTGTGTGTGAGTGTGTGTGTGCTTGTGTGTGCCAGTGTGTGTATGAATAAACACACATACATACATATATACATATATATATATATATATACATACATATACATGCATATAACCATAGGTGGATCTATATATATGTGTGTGTGTGTCCGTGTGTGTGTGCAGGTGTGTGTGTGTGTGTGTTTGTGCGTGTACGTGCATACATGCATGTCAATGTGTATATGAATACAGACTCATAAGCATACCTGTATTCAATAGTTTAACTTCATGCAGTGTCATGCTATTTCTACACAAGTATTTACATATATATATATACGTGCGTATGTGTGCGTGCGCGCGTGTTTGTGTAAAGAGATACGCCTACTCATCACATTTTCGAGTGAATACGTGAAATACATTGACATGCGTACACAGACACAAAGGCACACGCACACGAACTCACCACATATTGTGCGCGTGTTTGTAAATATACACACACCATTGATCTATGTACGGTTGTGTTTCGTGAACATTTGCCTTAAAAAGCTTATATCAAACATACTTATAGGATACGTTTGAAATCTGATACACTCAGCACAACCAAATCTTCTGAAATACATGAAGTAATGATACAACTTCATCCGAGTATATTGGATCATTAAAGAAGAATGCAAGTAAAGATATATCCATAAACACAAAAGATATTCCTAGCCATTAAAGCAGAACGTCAGCGAAGTAGTAGCCATAAAGAGAGCAATGATCGAAAATGTCAACCATTAAATAAATGGATTGAAACTCCGTCTAGCAGAAACGTAGAATATATTGATGTAAACTTTCCGAATAAGAACCTAATTTTCTGCCATAAAGACAGAAACGAAATTAGCAGGGATATCGAAAGAATCCCTGCATTAAAACATGTATTATTTCATGAATTACAAGGCAGAACGACAGTCATGCTTTTATATTGAAGTGTTATCTATAGTGCTACAGGGTGCCATTATTAAGCAGACGACACCAAAGCATGAACGCTGGTTCGTTCTCCATTCATATTAAGTAAGTGTTTCATATTGCAAAATTGATTAGTATACACCTAAATATGTATATGTATTTATACACGATTTAATTAGGTTTATTTGCTACATATGTATACGCACACATACATACACATTTCTACGTCTAGGAGCAAAGCATGTATATGTATATATATATATATATATGGAAGAGAAAGACATATATGTGCCAAATATTGTGACGAAAGGAATTGTTTTTGCATTAGCAGTCCACTAAGGAGTATATGTATGTGATATGTATATATATATTATATATATTTACACATATATATGTGTTTATTACAGATGTACAGACAAAAAATTTACTAATAACAACTTTCGTAGACGTCATATTTGAATTGGTAGTTCATTAATGTTGCAATGTTTTAAGAATCGTAGAAGAGAAGGAAACACCTCTGTTCGTGTGTATGTATGCCTTTGACTTACAAGTATTTCGCAACCCCTAAATAAGGATAAATGCAACTGGATGACGAAAATTTCTTGCTCTCATTGTCTGTTTTGAGATCACGTTGAGCTAAAGCACTCGAATGTTGCTGATAGTCATTCGATGAGGTTGCTACTGACAGCTAGCAGCTACTAAGTAAAACAACCAGTGGTTGGTCATAACATCTTGACCACTGCTATATACGGTTGATTGTTTCTCTTTTTGCGATTAAGAGTGTTGGGAATAAATCAGTTTTTTTTTTGTGGGGGGCGTTGCTTTAGAGGTAAATGTTGTCGGAGCCCTGGGAATAGTGAGTAAATATCTTGAGAAGTACGTGGAACAAATAGGGGGTGCAATAAGGGTGAATCACTTGCAGAAAACAGTACTCCTTCGAACCGCTTGTATACTCCGGAAAGTGCTCGAAAAATACGAGGTGTTACCTTAGTTCATTAGTAGTGAACAGCTGACAACGCAGTACATCTCCAGCGTTAGAAGCTGTGCAAAATCAATAATGATAATAATAATAATAATAATAATAATAATAATAATAATAATAATAATAATATTAATAATAATAATGATATGCTTTCTAATTGATGTATCATGCTTTCTAATTGATGTATCATGCTTTCTAATTGATGTATAGATGCTTTCTAATTGATGTATCATGCTTTCTAATTGATGTATCATGCGTTCTAATTGATGTATCATGCTTTCTAATTGATGTATCATGCTTTCTAATTGATGTATCAGTACCGGCAGATGACAACGTGTCTCTAAAAGAAATGGAGAAACTCTCAAAATACAAAGACCTGGAAATAGAGGTAACTAGAATGTGGAATCTGAAAACAGAAACAATTCCTATCATAGTAGGTGCATTAGGCATGATAAAAAAATATTCAGACAAATACATAACAAAAACACCAGGACTTACAAACACATATAACATACAGAAAATTGCACTACTAGGCACTGCACACATCCTACGCAGAACACTTTCCATACAATAACCATCAGAGCATCACAACAAATCACAGCACATACCCAAGGCACACAGAGCTGCGCTCGGTAGTGAAGTGAAAGCACGCTATAAAAATAAAAATAAAACTACTGAATAATAATAATAATAATAATAATAATAATAATAATAATAATAATAATAATAATAATGATAATAATAATAATAATAACAAAAAAAATATCAGAAATAGAAATAGAACATCTAAAAGAAAAAATACACCAGGAAAATGTAGATAGAAGCCACACAACAATGCCCAATAATATAAACACTGAAAATGTAAAACACGAAGACAAACGCAACATTCCCAACAAACACGATGTAAACAACGAAGGGGAGCCTAATGATTATGATAATATAAAAAATGAAATAATCAAAGAACTGAAAACCACAGAGCTCAAAATGGACCACCAACCATACCTCCCAAGAATCAAAATAAACGAAATAACAACACCAATTATAAACAGCATAAACCTAGCCGTCACTAAACTTATAGCCACTGAAACAAAAAAAAGTGATATCACTGAGCTAAATGACTTAATATACGCAGCAGCCACTGCAGCCACAAAAGAAGCTGGATACTCACCCAAACCCGCCCAAACAGGAGTACCACCACCCAAACAAACCCTGTGGATAAACAACATCCAAATAAAATTTTAAAAAATTAGAATAGACCAGTCGATTCTTAATGAAATCAGCAAACAATCAACGCTACTGAGCAACAAAAAGAAAACAAAAATACTCCGCAAATATAACATCACAGAGAAAGATTTGCCTGAGATAAAAGAAAAGCTGAAGCAAGATATCCTTGCAAAGCAC
>NC_043006.1:67082043-67099543 GCF_006345805.1 Octopus sinensis
TGGAACACCACCTTGAAGAATTTTAGTCAAGCGAGAAGACCCCAGTACTCATTTCCTGGTACGTATTCTCTCGGTCCTTTTTGCCGATCCGCTAAGTTACGGGGGATATAAACTCGCCAACACCGGTTCTCTAGCAATGGTAGAGGACAAATACAGACGCAAAGATATGCACATACTCACAAACACACACACACGCACACACATATCGCATGATCACGTGACCGACCACGCTATCAAATGATGTTACACATCACTGATCACAATGCATTTTAGCATTGTTTTAGCCTCCAAACGACGCCATACCGTTGGCTAAGCGAGCACGCCAACATATATGGAGTGTCTCTGTGGTATGTAGCTTGCTTACCAACCACATGGTTCCGGGTTCAGTCCCACTGTGTGGCGCTTTGGGCAAGTGTCTTCTACTATAGCCTCGGGGTGACCAAAGCCTTGTGAGTGGATTTGATAAACGGAAACTGAAAGACGACCTTCGTATGTATATATATATATATTATATATATATATATATATATATATATATTATATATATATATACATGTGTGTGTGCGTTTGTGCATGTGTCTCCAATATCACTTGACAACCGATGCTGGTGTGTTTACGTCCCCGTAGCTTACAAATAATAATTTCTACGGTTGATTTGCTCGACTAAAGGCGGTGCTCCAGCAGGGCCGCAGTCAAAATGACTGAAGCAAGTAAAAGAGTATACACACACATACACACCCGACGAGCTTCTTTCAATTTCCGTTTACCAAATCCACTCACAAGGATCGGTTCTAGTAGAATACACTTGTCCAAGGTGCTATGTAGTGGCACTGAATCCCAAACCATACGATTAGGAATCGATCTTCTTCTTCCCAAACAGCCACGCCTGAGCCTAGAGGCATATTAAAGATCCAGTCCTGCACTCTCATATATGCGCACTAAAACGAGAATAGTCATAAAGGCCTGGTTAGAGATTAAACAATGGCAGACTATCTCTACCAGATGTTCACTTATGATTGTTTGTGAATACCCAGTTGAAGAAGATATAGATTATAGATATTATCGACATGATGAATTATCGCCTGTCACAGTGAGAGAAAAAAAAACAGGTTAGAAGAAATCGCAAGAGAAAGAGTTACTCTGTACAAGGAATATATACAATATGGCGGCTTGTATTAGCTGTGGAAGTGAAGGAATGGAGGAAGTTGAAATATAGCGAAAGTTAATTCGGGATAAAAGAGTGAGTGATGAAGATGTGTACGAATGTGTGTGTGCGTGCGTGTGTGTACGTGTGTGTGTGTGTGGTGTGTGTGTGTGTGTGTATGTTTGTGTGTGTGCGTGTGAATGATAGTCTCTGCGTCTGTCTCTGTGTATATGTGTGTTTATGTGTGTGTGTGTGAATATGTGTGATAGTTTCTACGTCTGTCTGTGTGTGTGTTTGTGTGTGTGTTTGTGTGTGTGTGTGTGTGTGTGTGCAAATGTGTGCGATAGTCCCTGCGTCTGTCTGTGTGTGTATGTGTGTCTTTGTGAGTGTGTGAATGTGTGTGATAGTTTCTGCGTCTCTCTCTGTGTATATGTGTGTTTGAGTGTGTGTGTTAATGTGTGTGATAGTCTCTGCGTCTGTCTCTGTGTGTATGTGTGTGTCTGTGTGGAAATAATTGAAAAAATATAGAAAAACATGTAAACATTTTAGGGTAAGGCATGTACATGTGTGTTTGTATGTGAGTGTGTGTGTGTATGTCGATCTGTGTGGTTACGTATGTACATGTGCGTGAATGTGAGATTTTGTGTGGTTATGTGAGAATGTTGTTGAGTATGTATTTGTGTGAATGTGTGAGACTTGTGTGTAAGTGTGTGTGTGCTTGTGCGTGTGTGTGTAAGTATGTGTGTGTGTGTAAGTATGTGTGTGCGCGCGCGTGTGTGTGTGTGCCTATATGTATGTAAATAGTTGAGGAAATAGAGACAGAATATTTGGCGCACGTACAGGCGCGTATGTTTATGTGTGTTTGTAAAGACGTGAACGAGAGATATATTTTATTGTTATTATTATTATTGTTATTATTATTATTATTATTATTATTATTATTATTATTATTGAAAGTTTTGGGCAGTATACCAAAAGTCCCAATTTTTCAAAACTAAAATCAGTTCATCTTGAAAACCACACATACAAACGCTAAACGTGAATAAATACTGCTTGAAAAAGCCCTAGAATATTCACATATCCTACAATTGTTATTTTCTCGAATGTACCTCTGGCTATCCTCAGAGGTAATTTGTCAGTGGCTTTCTAGACATTGTTATATGTCTTAAATTATCAATAGGATGAGTGGTCCATTCTGTGACAGCCAGATTTTATTCAATTGAGCAGTTTGGTCGGTGTGATTCCCCAAAGTTTTACTCGTTGCGACACACCGTTGTTGTTGTTGTTGTTTTGTATTGTCTTTTATCCGTCATTTATTTTGGTTATTGGACTGTAAACATGCTAGGAGCACTGCTATGAAAGGCTTAATGAAACAAATCTAACTTAGTACTGATATTTCTTCTGCTTTTCTTTTTTGCCGAATTCCTAGTTTACGAAGAATTAAACAAAATCGCATCGATTGTCAAACGGTGAAGGTGGCGGTAACAAATACAAACACAGTGATAAAGACCACAGACACACACGTGCGTATAGATAGATAGATAAATACATACATACTCACACACACACATATTCAATCACGCGCGCACACACACATGAATGTATATATATGTGTATATATATATATATATATACATATACATATATATATATGTGTGTATATATATATATATATATATATATATATAGACATATATACGAACATACGATATATCTATATACATATTCATATATATATATATATATATATATATATATACACACACACAAATATACACATATATATTTAAGCATTTCAAAGTTTCCATTTTTTAAATTTTCCTCACAAGGCATCGGTAAGTCCGGAGCTATGGCAAAACTCTTCTGCCCAAGATGTGCAGTGGTGCCAAGCGAGCTCTTTAAACACCCCCTTTGCTTTTAAAGCCCACAGTATTTTCTCATTGTCATTTTCTGAAGCAAGAGAAGATTTTATCAATGTTTCTCAACCAGTTTTTAACCTTTGGACCTTTTCGATTCCTATCTTACTCATTTGGGCGCCCAGGGCCATTTCATGTTGAAAAAATCCTCTTATAATTTTATAATTAGATATTATTTGCAATTGTATAAATACACTTGTTAACATGCAGGTTGCGGCAGGAGTAACGCCCTTTCATATATGTGTAATCTTTATAGTTTTCTACTTTCAGAAGAATGGTGCGCAACCTCACTATGGGTAAAACGTCCAGGAATGTTTAAATCTTAATTTTGAGGCGAGGTAGAAACTCTTTTACTTGTTTCAATCATGTGACTGTGGCCATGCTGGAGCACCGCCTTTAGTCGAGCACATCGACCCCCCAGGACTTATTCTTTGTAAGCCTAGTACTTATTCTATCGTTCTCTTTTGCCGAATCGCTAAGTTACGAGGACGTAAACACACCAGCATCGGTTGTCAAGCGATGTTGGGGGGACAAACATAGACACAAAAATATATACACACATACACACTTACACACACACACACACACACACACACATACACAAACATATATATATATATATATATATATAATATATATATATATATATATATATATATATATATATATAATATATATACAACGAGGTTCTTTCAATTTCCGTCTACGAAATCCACTAACAAGGCTTTGGTTGGCCCGAGGCTATAGTAGAAGACACTTGCCCATCGTGCCACGCAGTGGTACTGAACCCGGAGCCATGTAGTTCGCAAGCATACTACTTACCGCACAGACACTGAAACACATAGGACAACATGGAGTAAAACGTCACCTGACGTTTTCTTGTGGGTGTATTGGATGATCTTGAATTCATGAATTAAACCAAGAAATTTCTGGTAAATTTTCTGCAATTAACGTGGAAATGTATAAAAAGGTTTGTAAAAATATTGCTTGTAGTGTTCAGCAGTGTTCAGAAAACGAAGGGGAGCGTTTTGGTCATGTTAATTAAATTTTATATCATAATGAATTACGTTATTCTGATGGAGCAATATTTAATAAATTTCTTAAAACTGCTGTAATATGTATTCATTCATTGTTTTTTTTTTTTCATTTCATTAACTAGTGCAATAAATTTTTGCATAAGAAAAAAATTACTAAATGAAAAAAGTTTTGTACTATAAAAGTTACTAAATAAAATAGGAGCTACTTCTGCCGCACTCTGTATTGTAGAAGTGCAAACCAATTTATTGCAGATAAATTTTAACAGCAAAATCTTACACGTCTGAAAGATGAAAAGGTGGCAACTATGTGTGTAACCGATAAACCCCGTTCTGGCCGTCCGTCCGCTTCTGTGAATCCTGCCAATAAAGCAAAAGCAGATGTTCTGATTAGAGAAGACAGATGAGTTGGCAGAAAATCTCGAAGTGAGCCATGGAAGTGCTTACAACATTGTCGGATCACTTGGCTTTTCAAAAGTGTATGCCCGTTGGGTACCGAGAGAGCTGACTACCGAATGCAAGACTGACAGGGTCATCGCCTGCACTGAACTTCTCGAACAAAGTCAAAGAGACAACACCTTCTTCCGAATGCTCGTAATGGGTGATGAAACATGGATTCATCATTATGAACTGGAATCAAAGCGGCAGTCAATGGAATGGCGCCACTTTACGTCACCATCACCGAAAAAGTTCAAGACTCAAAAGTCAGCTGGAAAAATCTCTTGGGATGCTCAAGGTGTCATTCTGTTCGATTTTTTACCAAAAAGGGAAAACAATAAAGTTTGAGGCCTACATTGAGATCCTGACGAGGCTCAGAGCAAGAATCCGACGTGTAAGACCCAACTTGCCAATTGACAGTGACAATGCTCGACCACACACAAACATCAGGACAAGGGAGACAACATTCGGGTGGACAACATTACCGCATCGTCCATACTCACCAGATTTAGCGCCTTCAGGCTATCATCCCTTGAGCCCCATGAAAGAGGGTTTGAGAGGTGAACATTATTCCAGTGACGAGGAAGTGAAAACTGTAGTGAAGAAGTGGCTCAAAGAACAGTCAACAGAATTTTACGGGCAGGGATACATGCTCTAATTCGAAGGTAGAACATTGCTATTGAGAGAAACGGGGACTATGTTGAGAAGTAGAGAAGTGATCCACAGAGGACCAGCTTTATTTTGATGTATGATACATGTTCCAGTGGTGGTAATTATACCTGTCCTAAACAAAATGGCATTACTTTTTGACTCACCCTCGTAGATCAGTTTGGCTACTTTCATTACATCCCCAAGAATATTCTGTCAGATTTAGTTTAGCTTATCGTGATAAAATATAATCTATTGTTCCAGGAAATCCACATCATAGATGGAATATGTCATCTATGGCCATTCCTTTCAATAGTGATGGCTTAATTCTTCGTTATCATGAATGTTGATATTTATTTTCTCCACGCTGAAGCTGGAGTCGTCCATCTGGGGAAAAATAAGCGATGTTTTGTTAAGAGAGTCTATTCCGCAGAAGTACTGGCCATGTGAAGTCATATGTGATCTGATGTTTAAATAGAACCGCCTCCCACTCACTCTCTACGAATGTGAGTGTTACACACGTTGTGCAGTTGCGTTCTCTGAGAAGATTTCGTTATTGACCTTATCAATCCTCATCGTCATCATCATCATCATCATCATCATCATCATCATCATCGTCATCGCCGTCGTCGTCGTCATCACCATCATCATAATCATCAATCACTACCATCACAATCGTCCACTTAGACACCATCATTCTTGACATCATTATCATCATCATCACAATCATCATCATCATTATCATTATCGTCATCACCATCGTCGTAATCATTATCCTCATAACCATTGTCATCATCATTGCCAACATCCCCAACGTTATCGTCGTCATCCTCATCACCAGCATCATCGTTCTCATCACTATCAAAATCGTCATCATCGTCCTCATCATCATCATCATCATCATCATCGTCATCATCATCATCGTCATCATCGTCGTCATCATCATCATCATCATCATCATCGTCATCATCGTCCTCATCATCATCATCATCATCATCATCATCATCATCATCATCGTCATCATCGTCATCATCATCATCATCATCTTCATCATCATCATCATCATCGTCATCATCATCAACAACATCATCATCATCATCATCATCATCGTCATCATCGTCGTCATCATCGTCATCCTCATCATCTCCATAACCATCATCATCATCATCATCGTCGTCATCACCATTACCACCATCATCATCAGCATCATCACCGTCGTCGTCGTCAAAACAATTTAGTGACGTGGGACAATGACAGAAATACAAGCGTCCAACTATGACCACTACCACAACACCGACACTTCCATTTTTGTGTCGCCAACCACACAACAACTGCAACGGCAACTACAACAATAACATGATATCTTATACCACATTTGAGTCTACAAAGTCTTCAATAGCACCTTGATGTTTGTACCATTACCACTACTACCAAAACTACAGCGTCTACATGCTTTTATCACCACTACAACCACCACAGCCAATACACTATGTTCTTGATGATTGTACTACCACCGTTACGATGAAAACACTAACATTTTGGTGTACCACTAACTCTACTGTCACCAGCACTACAACGGCAACTACACCAAGGTCTTGACGTACCACTAACTGTACTATCGCCAACGCCACAACAACCATAATACTATCCTCTTGTACCAATATTATGACCAAAGTCACTACTATCACCGGAACTGCTACAACTATAACACTAACATCGTGATGTTCTACTATCACCACTACCAAAACTAGCACAATAAGTATACCGACAATCTGGTTGATGTACCCCTACTACTACAACCTTAGCAGTAACTACTACAACCTTAGCAGTCTTGTTGTATCACTACCACTACCACTACCTCTATTAGTGCCTATACTACAAGAAGATCTATAGTAACCTCTTGATGTACATCTACTATCGTCACCACTACTACAGTCTTATCAGTAACGTCTTGTTCTACCACTAAAATCACCACTACCAGTACTACCGTCAAAACTACAACAATAACTATACCAGCATCTTGATTGATATACCACTATAACTACAACCTTAACTGTAACGTCTCGTACCACTACCATAGTCACTACCTCTACTAGTGCCTAAACTACAGGAAGACCTATAGTAACATCTTGATGTGGCTCTACTGTCGTCACCGCTACTACAACTTTAACGCTAACGTCTTGTTCTGCCACTAAAATCACCACTAACTGTACTAGAGCAAAAAACTACAACAATAACTAAACCAACATCATTTACCGCTGCTGTCATCGCCACAACTATAGCAAGCACACTGTGGCACTCCGTCGGTTACGACGACGAGGGTTCCAGTTGATCTGATCGATAAAACAGCCTGCTCATGAAAATAATGTGCAAGTGGCTGAGCACTCCTCAGACACGTGTACCCTTAACGTAGATCTTGGGGCGATTCAGCGTGATACAGAGTATGACAACCCTTTGAAATAGAAGTACAACAGAAACAAGAAGAGAGAGTAAGAGAAAGTTGTGGGGAAAGAGAACAGTAGGGTTCGCCATCAACCCCTACCGGAGCCTCGTGGAGCTTCAGGTGTTTTTGCTCAATACAATCTCACAACGCTCGGTCTGAGAATCGAAACCGTGATCGAGTCCGCTGCGCTAACCACTGGTCCATTGCGCATCCATAAGAGCACACTAACGTCTTGTTGTACTTCCACCGTCACCACTACCACTACTAGCGCCTAAACTACAAGAACGACTCTAGCAACATCTTGATGTACCAGTAAACCTTACACCAGACTTCATCAAACCGACATCTCGACCGTAATAACGTGGGCAAATATGTGTGAAAACCTCAGACTGAAGGGGCGTGTGTGTGTGCGTGTGTGTGTGTGTGTGCGTGTGTGTGTGTGTGTGTGGTGTGTGTGTGTGCGCGCGCGCGCGCGTTGTATTTATAGACTGGTCGGAGTGGAGTGAGGGAGCGAAAGGGAGAGTCGGTGGTGGAGTTAAAGGAAATAGGTTAGAGATCAGGATAAGGTAGAACGTAGTTAGTGAAAGTTGGTGATGGTAGTGGTCGTGGTGGTGGTGGCGGTGGTTGTGGTGGTGGTGGTGGTGGTTTTTGGCGGTGATTGTAGTGATGGTGCTGATGGTGGTGATGGTTTTGGTGGTGGTGTTGGTGGCGATGGTGGAGGTGGTTTTTTCGGTGCTGGTGGTGGTGGTGCTGGTGCGGGTTTTGGTGGTGGTGTGATGCTGTTACTGGTGCTGGTGCTGGTGATTTTAGTGGTGGTGGTGGTGTTAGTGGTGGTGGTGGTGGTTGTGGTGGTGTTAGTGGTGGTGGTGGTGGTGGTGGTGGTGTGGTGGTGGTGGTGATTAGGTAAAGATATTGATATCGTTGATGACGCTGGTGGTGTAGATACGTGCAACGGTAGTGAAGGAGGAGGGGCTTGTGATAATGGCAGTGGTGGTGGAGATGGTGTCGGTAACGGTGGAGAAGCTACAAGTAGTGGTGTGTTAGCATTGGCGGTAGTAGTGGTAAATGGTGGCATTACTACTACTACTACTACTACTACTACTACACTTACTACTACTACTACACCTACTACACTTACTACTACTACTACTACTACTACCACTACTACTACCACTACTACTACTATTGCTGCTGCTGCTGCTACTATTACTGCTATCATTGTTATCTGTCTGTATGCTATATTTCATAGCAAGAGTTCAACATGCTGGAATGACGTGGCTTCGGTACGTCGTATAAGTTTTATTTTTCTAACATGACGTCATCGTGTTTGTTTTGTACTGTTGCTGTCGACTTCGTTACACGTACACACACACACACACACACACACACATACACACACACACACGCGCGCAGACTGGCACATAATCACACGAGTACAGACACACAGGATCACGCACACAAAGGTGCGCACACACGAGTGTGCAAACAAACATACGCACGCACACACACACACACACACACACGTACATAGGTACACACAGACACACACACATGCGTACGCATACATGCACACACACATACACACACACTGGCACATAAGCACACGAGCAGCTCCACAGTCACACACCTGCGCACACACAGCTAAGCAAACAAACATACACACGCACAAACGTGCACGCACGCACGTACATATGTACACACACACACATAAAAATACACAAACGCACACACACAGGTACGCACACACAACTGGGCACACACACGCACACACACACACGTACGTACACACATGAACGCGCGTACGCATACACATATACACACACATTCACTTGCATACGTACGTACGCACACAAACACACACACACATACGTACACACACACATACGCATAGACACGCACATACACACATGCACAAACACATACTAGCACGCACACACAAGTGTGCAGAAACACACCCACATGTACGTACATCCATGCACACGCGTATGCACACACAGATACACACACATACACACATACACATACACACGTGCATACGCGCATACACACACACGTACATACGTACACAAACGTACGCATACACACACATAAACGCATACACAAACACACACACACAGAGGCATGCACGCACATGTATGCGCACAAACACGCACATACGTTTGCGCGCCGCGCGCACGCACATATACACACACATACAGATACACACGCACGCACACACACGTATATACGTACGCACATACATACACACATACACAAACACACCCACAGGCACGCACCCACACACACAGGTACGTGCACCCACGCACGCATACATACACGCACGCACACACGTACGTACACATACGCAGGCGCGTACGCACACACATATACACACATACGTACGCACGCTCATACACACAAGCACACACTGTCCTTATTACACAAAATTCTATGTGGATTGACAAACAAAATATTAAGTACTCAATACACCATATTCTGCGATTAATTATGATTCAGTCCTGTTTTTCTCTTGAATGGCGATTATATTCTATTATTTAGGTGTTCTTCATCTGTTGAGATATGTTGACAATTTGCGTCTAAGCATGCGCAAGGTGAAATGTCAATAATTTAGGACGTCAGGCTAAGGTGGCGAGCTGGCAGAAACCTTAGCACGCCGGGCGAAATGCTTAGCGGTATTTCGTCTGCCGGTACCTTCTGAGTTCAAATTCTGCCGAAGTCGACTTTGCCTTTCATCCTTTCGGGATCGATAAATTAAGTACCAGTTACGCACTGGGGTCGATATAATTGACTTAATCCGTTTGTCCTCTCTGTGTTTTAGCCCTTTGTGGGTAGTAAAGAAATAGGTATTTCGTCTACCGCTACGTTCTGAGTTCAAATTCCGCCGAGGTCGACTTTTCCTTTCGTCCTTTCGGGGTCGATAAACCAAGTACCAGTTACGCTCTGAGGTCGATGTAATCGACTTAATCCCTTTGGCTGTCCTTGTTTGTTCCCTCTATGTTTAGTTCCCTGTGGGCAATAACCAAATAGGTATTTCGTCTGCCGTTACACTCTGAGTTCAAATTCCGCCGAGGTCGACTTTGCCTTTCATCCTTTCAGGTTCGATTAAGTAAGTACCAGTTACGCACTGGGGTCGAGATGATCGACTTAATCTCTTTGTCCTTGTTTGTCCCCTCTATGTTTAGTCCCCTGTGGGCAATAAAGAAATAAGAAACGTTAGCACGCCTGTATTTACGTTCTGAGTACAAATTCCGCCGAGGTCGACTTTGCCTTTCATCCTTCCAGGTTCGATGAATTAAGTACCAGTTACGTACTGGAGTCGATCTGATCGACTGCCCACCCACCCCCAAAAATGGGGCCTCGTGCCTTGAAGAGAAACGAATATAGGACGTCGGGCTAATGTTTCACCGCATCCATGTACTCATGAATATACAGATCAACAGCAAAGTTTTTATGCTCTTAACCTGGCTCCTTGTATATTTGATTATAATTAACTTGGAGAAGTTTTTCAACCTTCCAACATTTGGACTTTTTGTAGTTCTTGGGCTTATTAAGAATATAACATTCCCAGTAATTCGTGGCCACAAATTTTGGAATTATCAATATTTGCCTTATTTTGGTTCAGTTTATCACAAAGGATGCTGAAAGTGTTAATAATCACATCTATTCCATAGATAGTTCTAAGTAGCTGCGACGCTCCCCTGTTCTGCATTTGGGAAATGAGAAACGTTGTTGTAGTAGCGATGTTTGAAATTTCCTTCACTCATGTCTATGTAGTGTTGTGGAATGATGTCATTATTCCTGTTACTAATGAGATAGATCACACTGTAACCCTTTATAGTTATAGTTACAGCGCATGTACCTAATGTAATTTTTTTTAGAAGGTTGATACAATCTTTTGCATAGATATTTATATATCGGTTGTGCAAATGCTGAAGTATTTGATTCTCAATTGTGTTACTGTTGAATAACTTCTGCCGTCTGTAATGTAAGGAAACGCTTCTCTTTTTTCTTTTGTCAATGAGTTTCACAAATACGTCTTTTCTAAACAGGTTTAGACATTTGGAGGGAAGGATATATTAAATTTTGAAGACTCTTGTTTGTTGGTATAGTGGGGGAACTTGGGTGGGAAGGTAGTCATAATATGGAATCCACTATTCCTTAGGCCATTGCTGTAATAGATTTCTTTGTTTGGAGATGAATGAGAAATTATTTTGTTTACGTTAATTAGCTTTTTTGAAAACGCCGAAGAGTAATTAATATCATATTTGTTTATACGTTACAACGATTGAGAAAGGATTTAGATTTATTACGAAAATGTTTCATTAATTAAGCAATTGAAACAAATAACATGCAAACATGTTCCAGATATGGTTTATACTAGTTGTACGAACAGATATCAACGGACGTTAATATTTAAAGAAGGGAGCCAAAATTTCATCAAATGAAATTGTCTTGTTCAGTGTCCTGTACTTGTGAACTATCTCCAGCAATCCCTGTCCGACCTGAAAAGGCCCAGGCCCCTCTCTGCAATCGTTAATTTGATCAGTGGAACTTCGGTTACGATGATCAGACTTAGGATGAACACTGCAGGTTTCCCGTGGCCTTCTCCATGTATATGGGATTTGAATCCAGAATGTAAAGGGGCCGAATATACCGTAGAGTGTTTCCGCCAACGCACCAATAATTTTACCACTCTCACAGTGAAGATGAAATGAAGTGTTTTGCTAAAGAATACAACTCCTCATTCCATCCAGGAAACGAACTCACGATCTCGCATCTGTGATTGCAACACCCCTAACCACGCACCTTCACCAACTAAAATTAAATACTAAAAATAGTTGACAATAAATCCATGGGCAGAAAATCCGAAATTCATGTCCATAGATTTATAGGTCATCCCATAAATAATGCAGTTTTTTATACTATCTTTTCAATTTATAGGTCATCCCATAAATAATGCAGTTTTTTATACTATCTTTTCAAAATTAACATAAACAAAATTCTTTTCTACGCTCCTTCATTTTCTACAATCCTCTTCTATCTATCTGGTTGACTTGCATGGACCCTCTTCTAAAATTCACTTGTCCATCAATAATAATACACCTCAAGTACAGTTCTGACCTCGTCTACAGAATTCATATTTTCTCCTTCCAAATGATTCGAGGACTGCGGAATAAATGATGATCAGAAGGGGCAATGTCAAGCGAAAATGGCGGGTGGGGCATTGTTTCCCATTCAAACTGCTCCAGCCTTTCGAATATCATCTTTCGTCTTGAAACCAAAGATGGTCGTTTTTCTTCTAACGATTAAGCCGCTTAAGCTGCTCGTAGTAGATCTCCTTTGTTATCGTTTGGTTTGATTTTAAAAGTTCTAAGAGGACTAAACCTTTCATGTCCTACCAAACAGATAAGAACACCTTATGTGAGTGAAGACGTTCCTTAGCCTGGAATGCCGGTGTTCATCCTTTCCCTACCCACTATCTTCGCCTCTTGACATTTTTATAGAGAGCCCGTTTCTCGTCACCAGTCACTATTCGGTCCCCAAACTAGTTTCATTCCTGAGATGTGACAGCAAAGAAGAGAACACATTTACTCTCAGATTCGAAAACTTTCTGAGGAACCCATTGACCCAATTTTCTAACTTTTCCGATGGCACGCAGTTGTTGATGAATAGTTGAATGACTAAATAGGTTCTCTGCTAGTTCCTCAAAAGTTACGATGGGATTTTATTCCCCCAGGGTTTTCAGGACGTCCTCGTCGAGCTCTACAGATCTTTCAGCGTGAGGCTCATCTTCTAGGCTGTAGTTTCCGTCTCAGAATTTCTGGAACCACCATTGACACTGGCTTACGCTTATTGTCCGATCCCCATATACTGCATTAATATTCCTCGCACTTTCCGATGCGTTGTTGTCTTTATTGAACTCAAAGTATAATTTCCCGAATATGTTCCTTTGTCACCACCATTATAGCTTTGAAAAACCCACTGTTAAGATCAAATTGCACTCTTCAAAACTTGCACTAAGAATAAGCACGAGGTTAAATTACTGCCTGCTGTTATAGCAACTTGATGCAGGTAGTTTATCCAGTCCCTCTCCAACTTTTAGTTTATGCAGTTGAGAAAACTGCATTATTTATGGGATGAACCAATATTTTCCCCGCCCACTATTCCCGTCAAGGATCGTGGATCGTTGATGTGGAGTCCACAGGAACCGCCTACCTAAGGTCCTCTTTTTAAAACGACCGACATTACACTTTCTAGCTTCATACTCAAGCCTGACAAACTGATACTATGGTTATTATCCAGCTATCCCTTTATTGCCCTCTCTCCCTACATCTGTCAATCCAGCCACCAAACAGGGGACATAAATTTAAATTAGTTTTAAAATTATAGGGCGGCATTTGGCAGCACGTTTTATGTTTGGTAAGTACTGTAGCAATTATGCAAACCTCCTCAGATGTTTACACACTGTAACGGGTAAGTGAGTAGAGATTAGAACGACTTTGCGAGGAGACAATTAAATTTGATAATAATTCACTGATAATTGGATTACAAATAATTACGTAATAGTCTCTAGCTGAGACACGAAGCCCCAAACGTGTGTGTGTATGTATGTGTGTGTATGTATGTGTGTGTATGGGTGTATGTGTGCGTGTATGTGTGTATGCCTATTTATAGAAACGCATATATATGTAGAGATATATGCGTGTACAAATGTACAAATCGAGATAGACAAATAGACAGACAAAATACAGAGATAGACAGATAGAGAAACAGATAGAATGGTCGAAGGATAGTTAGACAGACAGACAGACAGACAGACAAACAGACAGATAGATAGATAGATAGATAGATAGATAGATAGATAGATAGATAGATAGATAGATAGATAGATAGATAGATAGATAGATATTTTTCTTTATTGGACACGCAGGGCCTAACACAGAAGGGACAAAATACAAAGTACAGCTTTTCTCTTTGGGAAGAAGAGAAAAATGAAAGAAAGAAAAAAGAAAAAGACCACGGGAACCTTGGGCAATAGTGTCATGTAAAAAAAAACATTACAGTAAGTGGCTCTCTTTTTTCCTTTTTTTTTGAGATAGATAGATAGATAGATAGATAGATAGATAGATAGATAGATAGATAGATAGATATAGATAGATAGATAGATAGATAGATAGATAGATAGATAGATAGATAGATAGATAGATAGATAGATAGATAGATTGATAGATAGATAGATAGATAGATAGATAGATAGATAGATAGATAGATATGTTTCTTTATTAGCCACATATAGATAGATAGATAGATAGATAGATAGATAGATAGATAGATAGATAGATAGATAGATAGATAGATAGATAGATAAGCGCCCTACTACACAGACACTTAATGACCGAGATTGAGCATGTGAACATGTATGCACTTTTATTTGTATGTTTATGGGTGAGTATGTATGTGTGTGTGTGTGTGTGTGTGTGTGTGTGTGTGTCTGTGTGTGTGTGTGTGTTACTATGAGTACAAAAGTATCTGTATTTGTTTAATTTTAAAAAGAAATGTACTTAAAAGAAGTGGAACTGATGGATGGATGAATAGATAGACAGACCGATAGATAGATAGATAGATAGATAGATAGATAGATAGATAGATAGATAGATAGATAGATAGATAGATAGATAGATAGATAGATAGATAGATAGATAGATAGATAGGTGGATGGATGGTCATTATCACGTGACTGTATGAACTCTATTCCAACTGACAACATTTCATGAAGTCAATAATGGGATCAAAGCCAGGCAAGGGTTACAAAACGATATCTCCGATCAACGCTTCAACGTTTGACCGGAGATGACCACTCTAATAGCTAGATGGAAATTCTGCTAACCACTTTAGGGGCCTGACTGCAGTTGGAACGCAGGTTAATGCTTAATGTTAATGGCTAATAGCAGGCTTTTAGCGATATACGGTTAGCGACAAGATATTGGATATGGGCTGGGGGAGTATCGTGGGACGAACACGAGGCAAAAATCATTAATATAAATAGTTTTAAAGCAACGACCACTGGTCAATATTTTACGGTTTTTCTATGTTGTGATATCACTTGCCGCGTTAGCAACCTGTGATCTTTGCTCTCCTCTACTCGTTACAAAAAATTGCACATATAAACTCCTTCTTCCACACGCACTTCACCGAAACCAACATTTATACGCATGCGTGAGTGTGTGCGTGCGTGTGTGTATCTGCATGGATATGATTATACATAAAATAAATAGACATATATGCATGCATACATATATACATACATGCAAATATATATATATATATATACACATCCTTTTACATGTTTCAGTTTTTCACTGCGGCCATGCTGGGGCACCGCCTTTGGTCGAACAAATCCACCCAAGGACTTATTCTTTGTGAGCTTAGTACTTATTCTGTCGGTCTCTTTCTGCCGAACAGCTATGTGACGAGGACGTATACACAGCAACATCGGTTGTCCAGCGATGGTTGGGGAACACAGATACACACATACGTATATATATATACATATATACATATATATATATATATGTATGTATACACACACACACACATATGTATATATACGAAGGGCTTCTTTCTGTTTCCGTCACCCAAATCCATTCACAAGGGTTTGGCCGGCCCAAGTGTATAGTAGAAGACACTTGCCCAAATTGCTATGCAGTGGGACTGAACCCGGAAACATGTCGTTGGAAAGCAAGCTTCTTAACACACAGACCTTCTACCGCCTATATGTGTGCGTGTATGAGCGCGCGCGTGTGTGTGTATGTTTGTATATATATATATATATATATATAATATATATATAGATATATATATAGATAGATAGATAAATAGATAGATAGATAGATAGATAGATAGATAAGTTTCTTTATTGGCCACACAGGGCTGCACACACATGGGACAAGTTACAAGGTAGAGATTTTCTGTTGGGGGATGAAAAAAAAAAGAATTTAAAAAAAGGGTGGCGTAGGTTTTCGATCAAAAGGGATCGTAAAAGGGAAAAAAGAACAAAAAAAAAGGAAAAGAAAATAAGAAAAAAGGGAAAAGGAACAAAGGAAGAGAAAAATGAAAAAAGAAGAAAAAGAGGAAAAAAGGGGGGAAGAGGAAAAGAAAACGATCAATAGGGATCGTGTATCACAGTGTCATGATGTATGGTGTAAAGGGGAAAGCAAGTAAGGTTTATCCGTGGGAAGAAAAGCCTACGAAATAGACCATCCTTGTTACATCCTTGCCATCCACGTGCCATCCTTGCTACATTCACCCATCTTTTTTTAAAACATTCGCTAGACAAAACTTGCCTTTCTACTCTCACTTTCCTTTTCAAGTGGTACTTGAAGAAGTTGATGAGAGGGTGATCAGAGAGGAAGGTGTTTGTTTCCAATCCTTTCAGGCGCGTCCACCAGATACATTCTTTCGCCATAGCCACAAGGATGATGAAAATAGCTCTTCCTTCCCGTTTGAAGGAAGGAGGCGTGACAATATTGACGATAGACTCAGCTACTAAACCGACTCGTCCCACACGTGACAGCAGTTGTTCGACATAAGCCCACAGGTCGGAAATTGTTGCACACTGCACGGGTACGTGCAGAACGGTTTCGTCGCTCTGACCATATCTCGGGCAGGTCGGCCCCGTGTTTCTCGAGCCGTGTCTGTAGAGCTTATCCCGAACGGGTAGCGCTTCTCGGTACCACTGCCAGGCCAGGGATCTCTGGAAGTTGTCCATGGGCCCTGGCCCGAAAGTCGTCCCGAACAGGCGGGTCAGGTATTCCTCGTCGACGTCCAGTTTCGCCCCGAGCTCGTCGTCGTACCTCCCCTCCACTAATCCCCTATA
>NC_043006.1:67104543-67115498 GCF_006345805.1 Octopus sinensis
ATTATTATTATTATTATTATTATTATTATTATTATTGCCTTTGCATAGCTTCTGATGCTGGAGATGTAGTACAGTGTCAGCTGTTCACTACCAGTGAACTAAGATAATACCTCTTATTTTTCGGTCACCTTCCGGAGTATTCGAGCGGTTTATTGTTATAATAATAATAATAATAATAATAATAATAATAATAATAATAATAATAATAATAATAATAATATTATTATTATTATTATAATTATTATTATTATTATTATTATTATTATTATTATTATTATTTTATTATTATTATTTTTTCAAATTTTCTTCCATTTCTCGCCGAGTGTATGCATTGTATGCCTTCTCAGATAACACACGCATATTCACAGGTAAAATATGTATTTAAAAAAAAATTAATAAATATATAAATTCACGAATGGATATTATTTTCACTGAGATAATACCCTTCGCAGTACATGAGTTGTTCCAGGTAACATGATTTTTAGCATTTCCTATTGGGATGGTAAACCTGGTAGCATTTTCAAATAGGTTTCAGTACCTTTTTTTTTTATCATTCCTGGAGATCCTACAATCACTGGTACTGTAGTCACCTTGGGATGCCACACTTTTTTCAATTTCTATTAGCAAGTCTTTATATTTACTGATCTTGGCAAATTCATTCGCCGCTATATTGTGACCGCAAGGAATACTCAATTAATAAACACACCTTTTTTATCTGATCTTTTATAACAATATCCGGTTTATTAGCCCATAAAATCGACACATTTTCTCCCTATGCCACAGCTTCAGGATGGTGTTTATACCATTTGTGAGCGGTTTTGATTTTATAATGCCGACATATTATCCAGTGTAAATACTGGCCTACTCTGTCATGTCTTGCTTTATATTCTACAGTTGCTAAGACTCTACACCCTGAGGTTAGATGGTCAATAGTTTCAATCTCATCGTTACAGAATCGGCATTTTAGTTCAGCTCCATTTTTTATCACATTGGCTTGGTAGTCCTGGGTTAATAAGCTTTGGTCTTGAGCAGCTAATATGAAAGTTTCACTCTCTGCTTTTAGCCCTGAGCTTCGTAACTATTGATGCGTGTGTTTCTGGATGACATCAGCTTGTTTGCTGTTATTGTTGTTGTTGTTGTTATTATTATTATTATTATTATTATTATTATTATTATTATTATTATTATTATTATTATTATTATTACATCGTTGAAATGACCCTCGTTCCACATTCCGCACAACATTTTGTATCAGATGCCGGAATATAACGAAAAATATTTCTTGCAAAGTTGGCAATTGTCTTTATAAGTCAACGACACATCATTAGACGCGAAAGAATCCTTCATAAATCTTTGCTTTGTCATGTTAATATATGTCATCATGAAATACAAAACATCCAATAAAGTATTTATTTCACGGAACACACCCATGAAATTATACATTGTGAACAACACCGTATTTTTATTTCGCAGCTGTATTGTCAGACTCATCCGTATTGATACAAACAGTATAACTATGGGATTACGTATGGCACACGCGTTTGCTAATTTTCATATGTTGAAATAATGAAAGGTAACTATAAGTTGTTAAAAGATAGCCATTTAATCACAGTCATATAGAGTTTGCATACACATACACACACATATACATACATATATTTAAATATATATAGATGTCTGTGTGTGTATACGTATGTATATATATGTGCATATATATATTTACATACATATTCATACGTACTTGTGTATATGTATACATATAATACATATATAATATACATACTCGTGTATATATATACATATACATACATGTATGTATCTATGTATATTTGCATATATATATATAATCTATATATATATATATATATATATATATATATATATATACATATATTCTAATTAGTACTTCCAAGCTTCTCTCTAAATTAGAACTAAAATAAATACCACAAAGTAATATTTAATATATACTCTTAGTTTTGTTTACTTCACTGGGTGTGCGGGGGTAGGGGAGACAGAAGGAGAGAGAGAGGGAGGTGGAGAGTGAAAGGAAGAAAGAAAGAGGGAGAGGAGAGAGAGAGAACTAAATTAAAGACGAATTGTATCAAATGTACCGAAGTCATACAACAGTAAAATTATTCTACTAAATTAGACAAACAAATCTATAATTTACTTTATGTTCTTCCGTGAAACTCAGACCAAAAAAATCAATATAAAACGGACGCAAATCTTACATTTCTCTATTATTTGTTCTGGTGTTTTATATTTAGTTTTATGTCTGATTTGAAATTTTCAAATCACATTTTTATTATTGTTGTTTCTTTTATAGTTATTTTGTTATTGTTCTGTTATTGCCGTGCATAAGAACCGATTAAAGATAACCCATGACGAGAGGTATTCCAGCCATGACAGTGGCGTTTAATTCTATTATTATTATTATTATTATTATTATTATTATTATTATTATTATTATTATTATTTTATTATTATTATTATTATTATTATTATTTCGCCTATCGCTACGTTCTGAGTTCAAATTCCGCCGAGGTCGACTATGCCTTTCATCCTTTCGGAGTCGATAAATTAAGTACCAGTGAAACACTGGGGTCGGTGTAATCGGCTAATCCCCACCTCCCCCAAGCTGCCCTTGTGGCAAAAAATTATTATTTGAAGGGATTCAAGAAACAGTTGCCTGGCTTTCTACAGCAGATCGTGCATTTGGGTTGTCTATCAGAATTAAGAACACTGAAGTTTTGTTTGATCCAAAGACGGGCACGACATACTCAAGATAAAAATGTGATGATTGACAATAAGCCACTCAAATGGGTCAGGTCATTTAAATATGTTGGAACTGCAGTGGATTTTAAAAGTACTTTTGATGATGAAATCAATATTAGAATATCTACAGCTGCAGTTGCTTGTGAAAAACTTTTCCATCGTTTGTGAGATGAATATAATGTAAGTTTGAAAACTATAATAAGCATATACAAATCTTGTATTTTGAGCACAATTTTTCTGTCGCAGAAGTATGGACTCCCATCAACAAACGTAAGGAAACTTGAAAACTTTCACGTGCACTATCTGCTTAATATCTGCGCAAAGTAAGATATCACTTTCTGTTTTACGCAATTATCTGTTTCAGTCATTTGATGTGGCCATGCTGGTATACCGCCTTTAGTCGAATAAATCGACCCCAGGACTTATTCTTTGTAAACCTAGTGCTTATTCTACAGGTCTCTTTCGCTGAACCGCTAAGTTACTACGGCATAAACACACCAGCATCGGTTGTCAAGTGATGATTAGGGAACAAACACAGACAAACAATCATTTACATCTCCCCTTCTCCCTAGCTCTCCTATGTGACCCTTCTGTTCGGCATTCGGCATGATAGATCGCAAGCCACTACACGTTCTTTATTTTCTCTCCTTGTTTCTTTCTTTTTTTTCTTTTCTGTGCAAGAGCGTAGGCTCGAAACGTTAAAGACTTTGTCACTTAGTGTTATACTAATACATCTGTTTGTTGTCTACACCATCTCTCTTCGTCTTTTGTTTTTTTCTTAATGAATTCTCCCTTTATATATACATACATAAATATATACATACACACACATATATATATATATATATATATATATATATATATATATATATATAATATATATATATATGATGGGCTTCTTTCAATTTCCGTCCACTAAATCCACTCACAAGCTTTGGTCGGCCCGAAGCTATAATAGAAGACACTTGCCCAAGGTACCACGCAGCAAGACTGACGCCGGAACCATGCTACTTACCACACAGCCACTCCTGCATCTATAATCCCAAATTTATTTTTAATTTGTGATATCTCCAATATCGAAAGCAAGCTGTTGAGTATTCAGTGCAATGGACTGATCGCATTCCGAGAATTCTTTAATATGATCAAAAAGTACAGTGATTCCGCGGCAAAGGGAGAACTCTGGTCAGCTATAAGGATAATTTGAGACAAACACTAAAATTTATACAGCTTAATTGAACACCCTGAAAACATTATTATCCAGATCTATCTGAGTGGCGTGTAATGTGCGTTGATGCATCTAGAAGAATCAGAAGATTAGTAGGATTATATTCTGCAATCAACAGACACATTTGTTCAATTCCAGGCAAAATCAAAACCAACATTGTCTCCAATATGATGTTTTGGCAATAATAATGATAATAATAATAATAATAATAATAATAATAATAATAATAATAATAATAATAATAATAATAATGATAATAATAATCCTTTCTACTAAAGGCGCAAGGCCCGAAACATTTTGTGAGAGAGGGCAAGTCGATTACATCGACCTTAGTGTTTCACTGGTACCTCATTTATCGACCCCGAAAGGATGAAAGGCAGAATTTGAACTCAGAATGTAAAGACGGGCGAAAGGCTGCTAAGTATTTCATTCAGCGTGTTAACGATTCTGCCCGTCGCCGCCTTGATTATGATGATGATAATAAAAAGAATAGTAATAATAATAATAATATAATAATAATAATAATAATAATAATAATAATAATAATGATAATAATAATCCTTTCTACTAAAGGCGCAAGGCCCGAAACATTATTAATAATAATAGATGCCCTGGTGCAGTACCAGGCAGTGGCTTCTGATCTTAACTGATTGGAAGTGTTATCGTGTATATTGTTTTGTCTTGGTATAAAAGATGAGCTATAGCAAATATTCTGCTCAATACCACAGATTTGCTTGTCAGTGTTGGGAGGGATTCTTTGGGGTTTGAATAATGCATCTCTGGAAACATGGGTGTTTCGTTCAACATCCTTAAACAACTCTTATTTAGGGACCTTTGGAGCGGGATGGGTTACTCGGCCAGAAGAAAATTCTAACTTGGCCCCCACCTGCAAGGTCATGTGCTATGGGATCACCATATCGCGCAAATATGGTTGTGATGCATGTGCCTAGAGTACCCTTATCAGACAGGTAGTCGTGATGTGTATACTGAACTTCGTATATATTACCCCAGTGTCACTTTGATGGCATGCACTGCTCTCCGACTCAATAATAATAATAATAATAATAATAATGATAATAATAATAATAATAATAATAATAATAATAATAATAATAATAATAATAATAATAAGTAGAAGAAGAAGAAGAAGAAAAGAACAACAACATATGAAAACTTGTATATATGGAGAAAAGATGACGAGAGAAATAGAGCAGGAGTATCACCAACATCATTATCATCGTCATCATCATCATCATCAACCAAAAGACGACTCCTTACTCCTCCTCTGCCACTACTGTTACTACTACTGCTACTACTATAGTAACTACTACTACTACTACTACTACTACTACTACTACTACTACTACTACTACTACTACAATAATAGCCATGGAATAGAGGAAGTAGGAAGAATAACAAAACCTGTAAATACCGACGATCCTCGCTACTTCCGGTCATACACTAAATGCAGCCATCTTTCCTACTATAAAATCTGTCTGTGTGTGTATGTCCGTCTGTCTGTCTGTCTGCGTTGTGTATTTCATTATTCGGCTTTCTGCTTCACCTAACAGGTTTCCCACTGTTTATTTTCTTTCCTCGAACCTTTTCTGTCAATGTCAATCGTTTACATTTTTAAGGCCATTTGCTCGAAAGACAAAAATAAATTCTTAATATTTGCTTTCCCTGTTTATCTCTCGCTATGTCTGTTTATCTGCTTATCTGCATTTCACTTTCCTTTCTATCTCTCGCTCTCTTTCTATCACGTCCTTTTCTCTTCCTTTTTTTCTCTCTCTCCCTTCATTCGACTAAAATTCTTTAACCTTTGCCCCTGCATGCCTGGCGTTTAATGACTGAAAGAAGTAGAATATATATAATAATATATATATATATATATAATATATATATATATATATATATATATGCATGTATGTATTTATGTATGTGTATATATGTATGTATATATACACACACACATATATATATATAATATATATATATATATAATATATATATATATATATATATGTACAGATAGATAAATAGATTAAAGCAAGAATAAAAAAGCAAAATGTGTGTACATCATTTGAAAATGACATTTAATTTAGATAGAAAGTATAAATATACTGTCTCTTACAGCTGTTTCTAACATAGCCAAGCTTGTGGATCATTATATTGAGTAAGGAGACCATCAGACGAGTATTCTTCAATCGTTCCATCCTCAAATTATCTTACTGTTCTGCGATGAGCATTGAATCCATTATAGCCACATCTAATAAGCGCAAGTTTAATAGCCATCGCCAACAAAACACTACTAAGGAGAATAATAGATATGATGATGATGATAATGATAATAACAACAACAACAACAACAACTATCATAACTATGATATTACTATTAACCCTAGCAACAGAAATCATCATAGCAATCTTGTTTA
Organism: Octopus sinensis; assembly: GCF_006345805.1. Taxonomy (NCBI): domain Eukaryota; kingdom Metazoa; phylum Mollusca; class Cephalopoda; order Octopoda; family Octopodidae; genus Octopus; species Octopus sinensis. Next base: position 67,110,979 of record NC_043006.1, read on the forward strand.
CGAGAGTACTAGTTACAGTGGTCCTATTATTAGCGCTAATAACTATCGTAATGAGAGTGATTGTAATAATAACTCTTGTGATAACACTAATAATATTAACATTAACAACAACGACGATGACGTTAATAATAATATAATTATTATTATTATTATCATTATTATTATTATTAATATCATTATTACTCAGTTCACTGCCTGGAATCGAACTCGAAATCTTAGAATTAGTAGCCCGCGCTCTTAACCACTACGCCATATGCCCGTAAATAAATAAACTGCCTTCATTTATTTATTGATTTTTACATTTATCAATTTTTGTTGCAAGATTCCTGATGTGAAAACGTGTGTTAAAACAGATATTGTTCTATTTTGGGATGACCCTTTTGTTTTTCATTCGTATATTGCTGTTCTTATTTTATTGTTTTAACTCATTTCCATTGTCCGGAAGTCTTTCGTCACACCTCTGTGACCTCTTCAGTGACACTTTTCGTTTTCGTGTCTGCTCTTGCTTCACTTACTCCAATGGATATGCACCACACGCACACACAAACACAGCCAAAGATATATGTATAGAGAGAGAGATAGCTAGATAGAAGACAGGCAAACAAATAGACGGACAAACAGACTGTTACAAAGACAGACAGATAGGCCGACAAATAGATAGATAGATAGATAGATAGATAGATAGATAGATAGATAGATAGATAGATAGATAGATAGATAGATAGATAGATAGAAATGGAAGCACTCCGTCGGTTACGACGACGAGGGTTCCGGTTGATCCCTTTGAAATACAGGTACAACAGAAACAGGAAGTAAGAGTGAGAGAAAGTTGTGGTGAAAGAGTACAGCCGGGATCACCACCATCCCTGCCGGAGCCTCGTGGAGCTTTAGGTGTTTTCGCTCAATAAACACTCACAGCGCCCGGTCTGGGAATCGAAACCGCGATCCTACGACCGCGAGTCTGCTGCCCTAACCACTGGGCCATTGCGCCTCCACATAGATAGATAGATAGATAGATAGATAGATAGATAGATAGATAGATAGATAGATAGATAGATAGATAGATAGACAGATATGATTACATACATCCATAAACACAGGCATACACACACACATACACACAAGAACAGTAATAAACGAGTGACGAACAAATATATGTGCGTGTGTTTAAGTTTATTTTCGACTTATTCTTTATTTGTCAGTTTGAATTTTTTCTTTTCATCCCTCTGTTGCCAATGAATCCACACTCTACTGGTTTTGCTTTTAATTAACATTATAGGCTCATATAAGGCTGTGAGCTGGCAGAATCGTTAGCACACCGGGCAAAATTCTTTGCAGCATTTCGTCCGCTGTTACGTTCTGAGTTCAAATGCTACCGAGGTCAACTTTGCCTTTCATCCTTTCGGGATCGATAAAATAAGTACCAGTTGAGCCCTGGAGTCTATGGAATCGACTTGCCCCCTAACTTGCACTTTTGTCAAAGTCTGAGATCCATATTATGAGAATGTATTTGAAGCACCACTTATACAGGCAAGCCTTAAGCCTCCACTCACTTCTATTAGTACCAGGCCTCCTTTAACTTTCGATCTTCAGTATCCTTAGCTGTTCATCTTCTTTCGCATTTGATCGTCAGCATCCTTAACTTTTAATCTTTAACTTTTAATCTTTAACTTTTGATCTTTCGCTTTTGATCTTCTTTCGCTTTTGATCGTCAGAATTCTTAACTTTTGATCTTTAACTTTCGATCTTTAGCTTTTGATCTTTAGCTTTTGATCTTTAACTTTTGATCTTCAGCTTTTGATCTTCTTTCGCTTTTGATCGTCAGTATCCTTAACTTTTAATCTTTAACTATTGATCTTCTCTTTTGATCTTCAGTCTCTTTAGCTTTTGATCTTCTTTGCCCTTTGATATTTAGCTTTTGATCTTTATTATCTTTTACAACCGCCTTATTACCATCACAACCTCTCCCTTTCCAGTTTTGCCAGCTCAGACCAACATTGGAGATCACTTAAATGGAGGACAGCTTATATCTGGTATGATTCATCCCTTTATCTATCTGTCTGTATGCATATATCCCCTAACCTCTCTCGACATACATACTCCTTCTATACTGACTAGTGCATAGCTACTCTACCACATCTTATTGTGTCCTTGTCCTTCATACTGTAGCATAATATTTCTATTCAACCTTCATTCTCTATTTAAAACTGGAACTGGAAACTTTCACATGTCCTTGCCATGGATTATCACCGAACATTCTCGTTTGTAACTTCTAGCGAACATTACCTATAATTGTATTATTTCTTTCATCATGGAACCACCAAACGCGTGCCTATCTTATTCTGATCCTTCCTTCATTTTTAATGAACTGGAATATACGAATAGCCGCGATTGGGGATATTCCCGCAGTTTTACATCTCTCTGGCTTCTCATTCCTTGATGACGGTGTACGCAGCTTTAAAAAATTGTTTCTCAATAGGGTGATACATATACTTGGATGATGCAGAAAGAGCCGTACATGACTCTCTGTTTATATTTTCTATCTAAATCAAATGTTCATTTCAAGTGATGCCCAATGGATTTTTTGTTGTTGTTTGTTTATAATTTAATCTATGTCAATCTGCTCAAGGAAGAAACCCTTCTAGCCACCTCTGATAGGCAGCCACAACATCACACTTTCAGCTGAAGTCTAGGCCGTGGTTTTAATGACAAACTTATCTGAGCACTTGCTACTAACTATTAATTTGCGTCCATTGGCGTATATATATATATATTATATATTATATATATGAGATAGAAAGGATGGTTATTAATTCAACGTGGTTGAATATTCAAAGAAAGAAAAAATGAAAAAAATCATTTGTTCTACAAGACTAAAGAATCATCAAAGCAAAAGTATTATACAATATTATACAAAATAAGACTTTTCTCTTCCAACATAATAACAGGTTTCGCTATTGCTTTTCAAAGTTTGAGTGTTGAATACAATTCGGAGTTAGAGATTTGGTTTGCTAGGAGGGATAATTGGTAAACAAGGTATTTTTCAGTAAAGGGGAGGTTAATCTGAAATTTTTAATATTGATTTGTATTTCAGTCTGGCTTATATCGATATTATATCCAATACACGTGATAAATATTTACTCGTAAATATATTTCAATCTGGCTTATATTTTTCGATAAGCGAGGTCTCTTTATTTAGTCGCACTTGTGTTGAGGTCCAATTAGCAAACAGATATAACAGGAAGATAAGGAATTGTGGTTGAAGTTGTTCTGCACATCTGTCAATATGTTCACTGAGATATACCTGGCCATATAGTGGAGAAGATATCTGTTGCCTGTGAGCATTACATCTTCGTCTGATAGATATTCTTGTAGAACCTGTGTAGGTTTTATAGCAGCCCGAGCATCTTATTACATAAAGGAGGTTTTCAGAGGCGCAAGTGAAGTTGGATTTAATTTGAATGTTTGCCCTTCCAGAAGATTGTTCCGCAGTTAGGTCGACCACATTGTTTTACTGTTGCATCTGTTATTCTTTAGAATAATTTAGCATTCGTGAGTATCTTAAATGTATTTGGTTGTCTACTGCTTTTAATAGTATTGTGCGTATGTAAAATAGCCTTCAGCGTCGGGTCCTTATGGAGTATTGGGAGATTTGGGGCAAAGATGTTAAATGTTTCTTTGTTTCTAGGGTTGTATGTGAATACATAAGTTAGTGTTTTTAGAGTAGGTGTCTTATTGTATTCTTTTATTCTTTTACTTGTTTCAGTCTCTTGACTGCGGCCATGCTGGAATACCGCCTTTAGTCGGGCAAATCGACCCCAGGACTTATTCTTCGTAAGCCTAGTACTTATTCTATTGGTTCCTTTGCCCCGAACCGCTATGTTAAAGGGGACGTAAGCACACCCACATCGGTTGTCAAACGATATTGGGGAGACAAACAAGATCCACAAGCATATACAACACATACATACATATATATATATGATGGTTTCCTTGTATGTTAACACTCTCCTGTTTTTCCAATTTCTCTCCCCGTTGTTTGCGTATTTAATTCATTTTTTCATAGTTCTTGTTGTTTCTGTGTTGATGTCTCTGTACCCATGTATATATTATATATATATATATATTATATATATTAATATATATATATATAATATATATATATATAGATATTATACATACATATATTATTTTTATTTTATTATATCTAATGAACGCCGCACATCCATTTCCAATTATGTATATATATATATATATATATATATATATATTACATAATATATTATTACCTTATATATATTTTATCCTCATGATCACATTGTTTGAATCTGATTACTAAAAAGGAATAGAGCATGTATTGAATTCTGTCTTCTCCGTTCTTCTCGACACAAATAATATTTGAAGAAGTCATACACATAGTCACGCATGCTCATGAACACCATACGCGCGCGCAAACCACAGCCAAAATATATGTATATATATTATATAATATATATAGAGAGAGAGAGTGATAGCGAGAT
>NC_043006.1:67115598-67125598 GCF_006345805.1 Octopus sinensis
ACACACACACACACACACATACATACATACATACATACATACATACAACATTACATACATACATACATACATACATACATTACATACATGCATACATACATTTATATACATATATATATATATATATATATATATATATACCGGAGTAAACACATAAATGTGAAACAAGGTGGAAAAAAAGAGTACTCAAATACCAGTGGTAGAGTAATATGATTTATTTAAAGCAGCAGAAAATTCAACAAAACCTGTTACCCTGAGTTCCCGTTGCCGTTCATCGGACAGTTTTTTCTAGCAAAAACTGTCCGATGAACGGCAACGGGAAACTCAGAGAGCAGAGTAATAGGTTTTGTTGAATTTTCTGCTGCTTTAAATAAAGTATATATATATATAATATATATATATATATAACATATATACGATGGCTTCTTTCAGTTTCCGTCTACCAAATCCACTCACAATGCTTTAGTCGGCCCGAGGCTATATTAGAAGGTAATTGACCAATGTGCCACGAAGTGGGAGTGAACCCGGAAACATTTGGTTGGTAAGCAAGCTATTACTACAGCTACTCCTACGCCTGAATAAAGTTATATTATATTGCTTAATGCAGTATTGCATCACTTTGAAAGTTATGGACATTATTCCGCATATATGGATACACGTATGAATATACAATGTAGGCGTATATGTATGGATATATAATATATATATATATAGTAGGTATATATATATATAATATATATATATATATATATATAATATATATATATATATACCTATATTGTAACACCTATATATATATATATACACCTATATATATATATGTTTAAGGTTTTTGTATGTATATGTGCTCGTCAAAATAGTCGGTAGAGTATACCACCCGATGAGCTAGCTGGCGTATAACAATACAAATATACATAATGTTGCCTAATAAATTATGTAATGGACTCAATATTTGAATTCAACCACGCTGTTGAAACCCATGTAGTGTTCATTCAAACTAGACATTCATTTCTGCTTATTATTTATACGTAATAACTATACGTATACATACATATACATGTGTGTGTGTGTGTGTGTGTGTGTGTGTGTGTGTGTGTCTATGTGTGTGTACTGAGACAGACAGACAAAGATGAATATACTTGTGTTTGTATATATATATGTGCATATATATATATATATATATATAATATATATATATATATATATATATATATTATATATATATATTATATATATATATATAAATTGATCAAAATAAAAATAAAAACATGATGCGAGGATTCAGCGGTACATATGTTTCGGGCTTTATTAGACAGATTATAACAATGCATAATGTATGTCTGTGGCCTTCTTCAGCCGCGCACAACAGCTTCCACAAGGACATGTGTTACATCAAAAATTCTGGTTGGGGATGCAAATCCTCTCATTCACGTACGACATAATGCGGCAGCAGCATAGAGTTGAAGCGTCCATCTCTTTCTTCTCTCAATGTAGAATGAGGAAAATTGGATGTTGAGGTAATGTAAATAAATAAATACATATATAGAGTGAAAATGGAGGGGCGAGAGTTCGGGACGAGGGATAAAAAATGTATAAAAAGTGTAAGTATAGAATAATATAAAAAGTAGAGGATAAAGGGTTGTAAGGAGATGTAGGGGGGTATAAAGAAATATAAAGTAAAAATAGAAATAGAAATAAAAGTAAAAAAACCTGATAAAAACATGATAAAAGTGTAAAAGAATGTAAAGATAAGGGATGTATAGAGGTTATGGACCAAGCATGGTGGTCAGGAGATTGATAAATTTAGTTGTAGAATTGTCAGTACATCAACAGTTTCGTCTGGGGACTTAATGCGTTGTAAATCAGAGCTGATGAGCATTTAATCTGGTTCCTTGAATTAAATGGACTTCTAGTACATACATATCATCATGGATATATACATCCACATACACGCGTACATATACGCCTCCAAGCCTATAAGCATACACACGCACTCGCGTGTAAACACGTACATAAACACACACGCACCCACACGCACGCGCGTACACCACACATACATACAACAGAATATCCGCATATATACACGGACATTACGCGCGTACACGCTCACATGTATATACGCGCGCCCATCACTACATACACAACGTATATGCCCACGCCTCTAGGTCCAGGTATAAGATATTAAAGGATGTTATAAGAACGTATGTAAGAATCCCGTACTCATGTCAATACGCGCACGCACACACGGCTGTGGTCCGTATGTGCGTGCACATATACACTCATATACACACACACAGACACACGCGCACTGGGTATAGCTATAAGATATCGAAGTATGCATGTACATATATGCGCGTGCATATGTATGTATGCGTATACACACGTACGCGGACGCTCGTATATTCAAAAGGTGGATCACAGGTAAGTAAATAAACATATATAGAGGTGTAAAGCGATAAGTTAGGGGTAAGAATGAGGGTAAGGGTAGAGATTAGAAATAAAAAATACAGTATAAAATAAGAAATACAATGTAATAGTTAGAATGAAGTATAAGAATTATAAAAATATAAGAGAGTAAGGTAAGGGAAAATGAAAATGAGATAAATGGAAGTAGAATAAAGGTAAAAATAAAATTAAAAATAAAAATAAAAATAAATGGAAGTAGGATAAAAGTAAAAATAAAAGTAAAAATAAAAATAAAATAAAATAAGATAAAATATAATTTTGTAAAGTTTAACATGAGATGAAGGTGGTTGAAAGTTAGAGGTGTGTGTTAAACGTAGGGGCGGGCGGGTGGAACTGAAAATGGAAGGGTGGGAAGTGGAGTTTGGCGGTGTGCGTTCAACATCTGAGTTAGAAATGTGAAAGGGTATAGATATAGGGGATTAAAGAGACTACATAGGGAGGATATGGGTGTAGGAGAAGAAATATTTAGGGAAAAGAAGTCATATATGGGAGACAAAATTTGTTATATAGGGGGAAAATGCAGGGAACCCTATATGCACGTACACACACCCACACACACACACACACACGCCACATGAATATATGTATATGTACACATACGTACACGTATGTGCACATACATACGCACACACACACCACACATACACATATACCGCACATATAGGAAAGCGGGATGTGCTGGAGCCGAAGGTGCACCGGGTGGGAGGAAATTGCATGGGGGAGTTGGTATAAGACCTAAGCATTGTAGTATTTGAAAGTATTAATAAGTTTATGTATACAGGATGGTTTGAACTCTGACCTTTTGTTAATAAGATTGTGTTTGTCTTTGAATTTCAAGATGTTAAGGAGTTCTACACAGCATAGTTGGCATCCTGCTCTATTATTTAAAAGAATCAGGTGGGCGGCCTACCATTCGATACCGGAGAGGAGAAAAGCAACCCCAACTCTAACCAAGAAGAAAAATAGCACACAGGAAGATATTAAAAGCAGAAGAAACCACCTCTAAATACGCACTGGAAATTTTGAAAAAGACTTAATCGACCTCATTACCAACATCAACATTAGTAAACATAAGACCATTTCCAACACCCACTTAAGGAGCCTTAAAGATTTCCTGCTTTCACTTAGGAACCGATAGTCTTATCATACCCGCCGACAAGACTGGGAACTGGTATAGGCTAGACTACCAAACCTACAAATCGCTCATCATGAGGGAACTTAGCAAAAAGTATAAAACTACTTCTACGGATAACCTTAAGGAAATAACTACAAATCAAGGAAGTTATGAGCAAATTAGACCTCCTGGACAGAACAGAACCTATTAAACCACAAGTACCCAAAATTACTATTAAAGACCATAAGAAAGACTTCCCAGATAGTGTAGGAGTACGATTAATCTGTCCGACTAAATCGGATATCGGCAGACTTAGCAAGACCATCCTGGACAGGGTGATCCCACACATCAACCCCACATCCCACTCCAACTATGGATTAACACCAACGATGTGCTAGAATGGTTTAACACTATCACCAATAGGCACGACTACTCATTCATCCAATTCGACATAGCTAGCTACTACGCCAGTATATCCCCCATCTTACTTAACAAATCCCTTATTTTTGCCCGCAACCTTTCACTCATAGACAGAGAAAAAATTGACATAATTCTATTAGATAGAAAACATAATAGAATTCGACGGTAGACTCTGGACCAGATCCGATACCCCCGACAATTTCAATGTGGCTATGGGCTCGAGCGATTCAGCTCAGGTGACTGACTTGGTCGGGGCCTACCTGCTCAAGAAGCTTTTCTCCGAGGTACCGGATCTTCAGGGGGGTCTATACAGAGACGACGCTCTCTCATATACCCCACCAACAATAGGAGTAAACTAGAAAGAATTAGGAAAAAGATCAGGCTTTTTTTCAAAGCTTCAATCTTAAACTAGAATTTATGACCAATACTAAAATAGTAAACTTCTTAGATGTTACGTTAGATTTGAATAAGCACCTTCACTACCCGTATAGGAAACCAGAAGAAACTACCAAATACATCCATACCTCTTCCACCATCCACCCTGTATAATTAGCACCACGGTCCAAGCCATCTCAGACAGACTGACAAAACTATCCTCTAATAGAGAAATTTTCAATAATCATGCACAACACTACAACCAGGCTCTCTATAGTGCCGGGTATAACCAGAGAATATCATATGTAGACCACCCGGGAGCGTTCGTCGGCCATAAGACTCCCAATTATAATCGAACTCAGCACTCAACTCACACTAGCGATAATTCTAATTTAAACTCCAAACAACGTATAGGAAATAGGCGAACTAATAGAACAGCACACAATAGTAACCCTCCCGACGAGAGCAATATAGATCCTATTAGGAGAAATAGAAGGGATAATAGTAGATTACGCAAATATATATGGTTCAACATACCTTTCAACTTAGCAGTTAGGGGTAAGTTATGTAAGAGAATATTCTCTATAATTTCCAACAACTTCCACCCACCCACAAGTATAGAAGTATCTTCTCCAACAAAACTATTAGGATTTCCTACTCTACCCTGCCCAACATGAGCTGCCTCATAGCTAAACATAACTATATTAATATTAGAACAGCTAGATCAAGAGCAAACCATAGCGACCAACAGAACCCCCCTCATCCAGACAGTAGACAATATAACCAGACTGGCAGCCATACTACCCAAACAGTTAGTAATAACACCCGCCAACACAACAGAGGAAATACTACACCATCAACAACCAGGAGGATACCAACGCCCCCACTCGTATTGCAACACCTCCGCCTGGGATTAGCAGCACACGACGACAATGCAATGCAATGCAACTGCAGATGTGCATCAGAGTGCCCGCTGCAGGGCGCATGTAGGGCGAAAAACGTAATATACTCATGTGAGGTGAGTACTCAGTTTAACACACTCACCTATATTGGTTGCTCAACCTCCTGGAAATCCAGATACTACAACCACCGGTCCTCGCTGAGACACAGACCTAAGGCTAACAGCACCTCCCTCTCTAAAAGAATTTGGGAATTAAAAGACAAATGCATAGGCTTCAAACTCAGATGGTCCATCATCGGATCAGCTGCACCTTATTTAAATAATAGAGCAGGATGCCAACTATGCTGTGTAGAACTCCTTAACATCTTGAAATTCAAAGACAAACACAATCTTATTAACAAAAGGTCAGAGTTCAAACCATCCTGTATACATAAACTTATTAATACTTTCAAATACTACAATGCTTAGGTCTTATACCAACTCCCCCATGCAATTTCCTCCCACCCGGTGCAACCTGTCGGCTCCAGCACATCCCGCTTTCCTATATGTGCGTGTATATGTGTATGTGTGTGCGTATGTATGTGCACATACGTGTACGTATGTGTACATACATATATATGTACATGTGTGTGTGTGGGTGTGGGTGTGTGTACGTGCATATAGGGTTCCCTGCATTTTCCCCTATATATACAAATTTTGTCTCCCATATATGACTTCTTTTCCCTAAATATTTCTTTTCCTACACCCATATCCTCCCTATGTAGTCTCTTTAATCCCCTATATCTATACCCTTTCACATTTCTAACTCAGATGTTGAACGCACACCGAAACTCCACTTCCCACCCTTCCAATTTTCAGTTCCACCCGCCCGCCCCTACGTTTAACACACACCTCTAACTTTAACCACCTTCATCTTGTTAAACTTTACAAAATTATATTTTTATCTTATTTTATTTTATTTTATTTTTACTTTTATTTTTACTTTTATCCTACTTCCATTTATTTTTATTTTTATTTTTAATTTTATTTTTACCTTATTCTACTTCCATTTATTCTCATTTTCATTTTCATCCTTACCTTAACTCTTATAATTTTTATAATTCTTATACTTCATTTCTAAACTATTACATTGTATTTCTTATTTTATACTGTATTTTTTATTTCTAATCTCTACCCTTACCCTCATTCTTACCCCTAACTTATCGCTTTACACCTCTATATATGTTATTTACTTACCTGTGGATCCAACTTTTGAATATACGAGCGTCCGCGTACGTGTGTATACGCATACATACATATGCACGCGCATATATGTACATGCATACTTCGATATCTTATAGCTATACCCATGTGCGCGTGTGTCTGTGTGTGTGTATATGAGTGTATATGTGCACGCACATACGGACACACAGCCGTGTGTGCGTGCGCGTATTGACATGAGTACGGGATTCTTTACATACGTTCTTATACACATCCTTTAATATTTATACCTGGACCTAGAGGCGTGGGCATATACGTGTGTGTATGTAGTGATGGGCGCGCGTATATACATGTGAGCGTGTACGCGCGTAATGTCCGTGTATATATGCGGATATTCTGTTGTTGTATGTATGTGTGTGTACGCGCGTGCGTGTGGGTGCGTGTGTGTTTATGTACGTGTTTACACGCGAGTGCGTGTGTATGCTTATAGGCTTGGAGGCGTATATGTACGCGTGTATGTGGATGTATATATCCATGATGATATGTATGTACTAGAAGTCCATTTAATTCAAGGAACCAGATTAAATGCTCATCAGCTCTGATTTACAACGCATTAAGTCCCCAGACGAAACTGTTGATGTACTGACAATTCTACAACTAAATTTATATCAATCTCCTGACCACCATGCTTGGTCCATAACCTCTATACATCCCTTATCTTTACATTCTTTTAACTTTTATCATGTTTTTATCAGGTTTTTTTACTTTTTTTCTATTTCTATTTTTACTTTATATTTCTTTATACCCCCCTTACATCTCCTTACAACCCTTTATCCTCTACATTTTATATTATTCTATACTTACACTTTTTATACATTTTTTATCCCGTCCCGAACTCTCGCCCCTCCATCTTCACCTCTATATATGTATTTATTTATTTACATTACCTCAACATCCAATTTTCCTCATTCTACATTGAGAGAAGAAAGAGATGGACGCTTCAACTCTATGCTGCTGCCGCATTATGTCGTACGTGAATGAGAGGATTTGCATCCCCCCAAGTTTTTGATGTAACACATGTCCTTGTGGAAGCTGTTGTGCGCGGCTGAAGAAGGCCACAGACATACATTATGCATTGTTATAAATCTGTCTAATAAAGGCCCGAAACATATGTACCGCTGAATCCTTCCCATCATGTTTTTATTTTATTTTGATCAATTTACTCCACCACCACTACACCACCAAACGGTATACACAGGTGCTTATAATTATCAAGTACTCACCCCGAATTTCTATATATATATATATATATATATATATATTATAATATAATCGCAGCCAGTAACAAACACCACCCACCCCAACATCACTACTACCAACACTACCACCGCCTTGACCACTACCCGACGTTAACACCATCAACTCCACCACCCTCGAACATGAAACACAAGTCCCCTCTCTCTTCTCCTCCATCGCTGGGGTGTCCACGTCCCCGTAACTCACAAGGGATGTTGTTATTGTTATTGTGGTTGAGGTGTTTCCGACTTATGTGGGTGATGGTGGTGATGGTGCTGTTGACAATGTTGTTTTTTCGTGTTGTGCTTATCTTTCCATCTGACAGAATAACTTTAAAAAATAACAAAATAAGTACTGTAGTCGCTACATTCATCTAAAAATACGGTGCTCCAGCTTAGGCGCGTGGCTGTGTGGTAATAAGCTTGCTTTCCAACTACATTGTCCGGAGTTCAGTCCCACTGCGTTGCACCTTGGCCAAGTGTTTTCTATTATAGCCTCGGGACCGAACAAAATTGTCAGAAACTGAAAGAAAACCGTCCTGAATATTTGTGTCTGTGTCTGTGTGTGTGTATGTGTGTATGTGTGTGTATGTGGGTGTATGTGTGTGTATGCTTGACAACTGGTGTTGATGCGTTTACTTCCTTGTAACTTACTGGTTCGGCATAACAGAGCGATACAGTAAGTAGCAGGCTTTGAAAAACTACGTACCTGAGGTCATCAGACCGCGGCCGTGCCGGACATTTCTTTGCAGGTATATTCGTTTTTCTTTTACTTCTTTCAGTCATTTGACTGCAGCAATGCTGGAGCACCGACTTCAGTCGAGCAAATCGACCCCAGGACTTATTCTTTGTAAGCCTAGTACTATTCTATCGGTCTATTTTGCCGAACCGCTGAGTTACCGGGAGGTAAATATACCTGCATCGGTTGTCAAGCGATGTTGGGCGTACGAACACAGACACACAAACATATACACACAGACACACACACACACCACACACACACACACACACACACACACATATACATTTTTATATATATATATACGACGGGGTTCTTGCAGTTTCCGTCTACCAAATCCACTCACAAGGCTTTGGTTGGCCCGAAGCTCTAGTAGAAAACACTTGCCCAAGGTGCCGCGCAGTGGGACTGAACCCGGAACCATGTGGTTGGTAAGCAAGCTATATATATATATATATAACTTTATAAGTGATGCGCCTATATATATATATATATATATATATATATATATATATATATATATATATATATATATATATATATATATATGTAATATTGAGCACTTCTTCACAACGTATATAAGTGTTTGCGTGTTTGTGTGTGTATGTGTGTGTTCATACATTACTATTACCCATGTTCTCTAACATTAATGACGTCTGCGTCTCTGATGCGTGCGCTGAACGCTTCTTCCAGTCGCCCCGGGGACACCGAAGCAGACACATAGTGCAACCGACAGCCGGGAACATCCGTAAATAGCAGGCTTAATACATGATGCGGAAAACAATAATTTTGGGGATTGCATAAAGAATACAAATGCAATATTATTATGTACATTAGAATAAAAAATACAATTTTATAACCCAAATATTGATTTGTAATATATGATACATAATTATAAACATAACCATTATAATTATTATAATTACGATGATTAGTTTTATTACTAAAATAACCACGGATTCGAAAATAATGCAGAGATTTATTATTAAAGTGGCGATACTGATGAAGGCGTCATTTGCGTATGTGTACGTGTTTTAATGTATATGTTCACATATATTAGACACATACACTAACACATTTGTAGGTGTGTATATGTGTAAGTTCTTAGGTATGTACGTATATATGTGTGTTTTGTGCTCCGATGAAATTAATGATTTTCCTTCACAATACAGTTTCATCAATTTCGTTATAAAAATTTGCGGTTCATTTATCTGTTCCAGACACCTGCTATATTCAAACCAACGTAATTCCTGCTGAACATAAGGATTTTTTTCTTTCAACACCGCCCGGTGAGAAATAGAGTTCTCGAAACAGAAATTACCGTAGTGTAAACTTGCCTTGATAAAAGACCACAGCAAATCAAAGTATGTTACACACACACACACACACACACACACACACACACACAACACACACACACACACACACAAACAAGCAAATGTGTTATAAACCGGTCCTGCATTATCCGTTTTTAGGTTTTTCATTTTTCA